>NC_091284.1:817615353-817924242 GCF_032444005.1 Ranitomeya imitator | reverse complement strand
TACAGCCCAGCAGAAGCCCCTCATATATACAGCCCAGCAGAAGCCTCTAATACATATACAGCCCAGCAGAAGCCCCTCATATATACAGCCCAGCAGAAGCCTCTAATACATATACAGCCCAGCAGAAGCCTCTCATACATATACAGCCCAGCAGAAGCCCCTCATATATATACAGCCCAGCAGAAGCCTCTCATACATATATGGCCCAGCAGAAGCCCCTCATATATACAGCCCAGCAGAAGCCTCTAATACATATACAGCCAGCAGAAGCCCCTCATATATACAGCCCAGCAGAAGCCTCTAATACATATACAGCCCAGCAGAAGCCTCTCATACATATACAGCCCAGCAGAAGCCCCTCATATATATACAGCCCAGCAGAAGCCTCTCATACATATATGGCCCAGCAGAAGCCTCTCATACATATACAGCCCAGCAGAAGCCTCTCATACATATACAGCCCAGCAGAAGCCCCTCATATATATACAGCCCAGCAGAAGCCTCTCATACACATACAGCCCAGCAGAAGCCTTTCATACATATACAGCCCAGCAGAAGCCCCTCATATATATTCAGCCTAGCAGAAGCCTCTCATACATATACAGCCCAATAGAAGCCTCTCATACATATACAGCCCAGCAGAAGCCCCTCATATATATATACAGCTCAGCAGAAGCCTCTCATACATATACAGCCCAGCAGAAGCCTCTCATATATATACAGCCTAGCAGAAGCCTCTGACATATAGAGCCCAGCAGAAACCTCTGACATATAGAGCCCAGCAGAAGCCCCTCATATATATACAGCCCAGAAGAAGCCTCTCATACATATACAGCCCAGCAGAAGCCTCTCATACATATAGAGCCCAGCAGAAGCCTCTGACATATGGAGCCCAGCAGAAGCCCCTCATATATATACAGCCCAGCAGAAGCCTCTCACACATATACAGCCCAGCAGAAGCCTCTCATACATATACAGCCCAGCAGAAGCCCCTCATATATATATACAGCCCAGCAGAAGCCCCTCATATATATACAGCCCAGCAGAAGCCCCTCATATATATACAGCCCAGCAGAAGCCCCTCATATATATACAGCCCAGCAGAAGCCTCTCACACATATACAGCCCAGCAGAAGCCTCTCATACATATACAGCCCAGCAGAAGCCCCTCATATATATATACAGCCCAGCAGAAGCCCCTCATATATATACAGCCCAGCAGAAGCCCCTCATATATATACAGCCCAGCAGAAGCCCCTCATATATATACAGCCCAGCAGAAGCCCCTCATATATATACAGCCCAGCAGAAGCCTCTCATACATATACAGCCCAGCAGAAGCCTCTCATATATATACAGCCTAGCAGAAGCCTCTGACATATAGAGCCCAGCAGAAACCTCTGACATATAGAGCCCAGCAGAAGCCCCTCATATATATACAGCCCAGAAGAAGCCTCTCATACATATACAGCCCAGCAGAAGCCTCTCATACATATAGAGCCCAGCAGAAGCCTCTGACATATAGAGCCCAGCAGAAGCCCCTCATATATATACAGCCCAGCAGAAGCCTCTCACACATATACAGCCCAGCAGAAGCCTCTCATACATATACAGCCCAGCAGAAGCCCCTCATATATATATACAGCCCAGCAGAAGCCCCTCATATATATACAGCCCAGCAGAAGCCCCTCATATATATACAGCCCAGCAGAAGCCCCTCATATATATACAGCCCAGCAGAAGCCCCTCATATATATACAGCCCAGCAGAAGCCTCTCATACATATAGAGCCCAGCAGAAGTCTCTGACATATAGAGCCCAGCAGCAGACTTTGATATAGATAGCCCAAATTTCTACAATATACATACATACATATGTACATATTTTCATCTTTAACGCCCTTTCAGGACTTCAAGGGTTGACAAGGTCAGATATACTGCGTGAATTGGACTTTAGTGACATCATTAGTGATTTTGCAGCACAAAAATCAAGGAAAGTGCCCGGATTGTAAAAAATGAATGATTTTACTTTAATTACTCTGTGTAAATGATTTTTGTAAATAAACTTGCATTCGTTTCATTTTGTGCTTTTGCATTACATATTGCAGCACCTTGAAAAATGGGCCTGCCTCCAAAATGGGCCCCGGGTCACCCACCTCCTAAATCCAGCCCTGCGTTGCAGTAATGTCGTTCTTCCACCAGGGGGAGAGATGTTACGTCTGATGGCACCAAAGGAGTTCACCTTACCAGGTATCACAAAACACACAACACACTTCACACGCCAGTCCACAAGGGGGAGCAAAAAGTTCTATCTACTAGGCCACTCCTCACATTAGGGTAAAACTGGTGGGTTGGTTAGGAAGTTAGTCAGTACGTGGAGAGGGAGTTCCTGGCTGGAGACCGACGAGGAAAGGTCTCCAGGCCGAGCTGGCTGGAGTGATCTCCAGTCAGATCCAGACTGCGGTCTGAGGAGGACAGAAAGTACACGGAGCTGCGCCTGCAACCCATGCGGCAGCATCCTAAGAAAGGACACAAAAGGAATTGTGTTGTAGGGAGTGAGCCACAAAGTCACAGCAAAAGGAGAACAAAAACCAGAAGGAGTCCTGTCCTAAGAGAGGCTGCCTCCTTCTGGAGCGCGGGCCGGTGGCCGGAACACAGAGGGAGTAATAGACTACGCTTTACTTCAGAGACCGGCAGGGTAGTCAATTCCAAGCTGGCTGTCCGACCTAAACACCTAAGCAGACACGGTGGCAATTGTGGAGGAGGCGCGTCTCTAGGGTCCCTATAAAATAGCCTCAGGCCACCACCGTCATACGGGTTTGTCCTATCCATCTGGGGGACAGAGAGAGAGAAAGACATAACATCCACAAAAGTTGAGAGGACATTACCGAGTTGCTCAGCAGGGGGTACTACAACGCACGAGCGCTAGAAGGAAGGCTACTGATTTCCACCTGGATAAGAGGACTCTGGAATTGCCATCAGACCGGCCGGAACCTGCCTACCCTGTCATCCGGCACTCTGGACTGTGGATGCTGAAGCCTTCAGTAAAGGTAAAGAGACTGCACCCATTGTGTCCTCGTTATTCACCACACCTTGCACCATCCACCATCACCATCTACACTTTTGGGAAGCCCTGGGGATATACTTCACCTGTGGGAAGGTATACCATCTAGCTGCCATTCCAACACCTCAGCGGACCCCTGAGCAGTGTCGGTCACCCTGACCGAATACCACAGGTGGCGTCACGAACACTACCATTATCTACGAACTCTGCCTTTTATTGGGCACCCCTCATAGGGCCACGGTCCGGGTCGGGCCACCATGACATCCTCGCTGAGGGAACTGAAGGACCCGGTACCGAGTACCCCATTGCCCTTACGTGGGGGCGATCCATATAGACCATTCATGCGTCTTCTCGGAAAATGTCACCAAATTGGCAAATAGTAATTTCAGTAATGGAGGAAGAGAGGAGGCCAAACTTCAGGGCAAACAGAGGAAAAAGGAAGGAACAAAATATTCAAATGCTTCTTATGGTCCTGATGGCAGCCATTAACCAAGGGTCTACTAGGTCTAGCAGACATTAGAGCGTCGACAGGTCTCACTGATTTATATAAATCCAATTTCTATGACCAGCTTAATCCAAATTAACTTGAGAAAACAGATGATTGATGTTGTTCTACTGTAGACCACGGAATTCACAAGTTTTATGGGAACGGCTGTTAAAGCAGCTGAATGTGTGATAAAGGCTGGATACCTCCTGTCACATCTCGTCATGAATGCTATCTATTCCAAGCAAATAAGATGAAGAAATGTGTATACGGTGAGATAAGAAGCAGAATTTTAGAAAATCAAAACCTTTCATGATCTGTAAACACTGCAACTCGAAGAGCGCAAAAGAGGCATTTATACATTTATTACCATACAACTATAGACGTATATATGTAAATATACACAAGAATATAATTACTATAATACTGCCCTCCATGTACAAGAATATAACTACTATAATACTGCCCCTATGTACAAGGATATAACTACTATAATACTGCCCCTATGTACAAGAATATAACTACTATAATACTGCCCCTATGTTCAAGAATATAACTACTATAATACTGCTCCCTATGTACAAGAATATAACTACTATAATACTGCTCCCTATGTACAAGAATATAACTACTATAATACTGCCCCTATGTACAAGGATATAACTACTATAATACTGCCCCTATATACAAGAATATAACTACTATAATAATGCTCCTATGTACAAGAATATAACTACTATAATACTGCCCCTATGTACAAGAATATAACTACTATAATACTGCCCCTATGTACAAGAATATAACTACTATAATACTGCTCCTATGTACAAGAATATAACTACTATAATACTGCTCCTATGTACAGGAATATAACTACTATAATACTGCCCCTATGTACAAGAATATAACTACTATAATACTGCCCCTATGTACAAGAATATAACTACTATAATACTGCTCCCTATGTACAAGAATATAACTACTATAATACTGCCCCTATGTACAAGGATATAACTACTATAATACTGCCCCTATATACAAGAATATAACTACTATAATAATGCTCCTATGTACAAGAATATAACTACTATAATACTGCTCCTATGTACAGGAATATAACTACTATAATACTGCTCCTATGTACAGGAATATAACTACTATAATACTGCCCCTATGTACAAGAATATAACTACTATAATACTGCCCCTATGTACAAGAATATAACTACTATAATACTGCCCCTATGTGCAAGAATATAACTACTATAATACTGCCCTTATATGCAAGAATATAACTATTATAATACTGCTCCTATGTATAAGAATGTAACTACTATAATACTGCTCCTATGTACAAGAATATAACTACTATAATACTGCCTCCTATGTACAAGAATATAACTACTATAATACTGCCCCTATGTACAAGAATATAACTACTATAATACTGCCCCTATGTACAAGAATATAACTACTATAATACTGCCCCTATGTACAAGAATATAACTACTATAATACTGCCCCTATGTACAAGAATATAACTACTATAATACTGCCCCTATGTACAAGAATATAACTACTATAATACTGCCCCTATGTACAAGAATATAACTACTATAATACTGCCCCTATATACAAGAATATAACTACTATAATAATGCTCCTATGTACAAGAATATAACTACTATAATACTGCCCCTATGTACAAGAATATAACTACTATAATACTGCCCCTATGTGCAAGAATATAACTACTATAATACTGCCCCTATATGCAAGAATATAACTACAATAATACTGCTCCTATGTATAAGAATGTAACTACTATAATACTGCTCCTATGTACAAGAATATAACTACTATAATACTGCCTCCTATGTACAAGAATATAACTATTATAATACTGCACCTATGTACAAGAATAAAACTACTATAATATTGCCCCCTATGTACAATAATATAGCTACTATAATACTGCTCCTATGTACAAGAATATAACTACTATAATACTGCTCCTATGTACAAGAATATAGCTACTATAATACTGCTCCTATATACAAGAATATATCTACTATAATACTGCTCCTATGTACAAGAATATATCTACTATAATACTGCTCCTATGTACAAGAATATAACTACTATAATACTGCTCCTATGTACAAGAATATAACTACTATAATACTGCTCCTATGTACAAGAATATAACTACTATAATACTGCCCCTATGTACAAGAATATAACTACTATAATACTGCCCCTATGTACAAGGATATAGCTTCAATAATACTGCTCCTATGTACAAGAATATAACTACTGTAATACTGCATCATGAAAAAGAATAAAACTATTGTAAATCTGCCACCTATGCAGAATAAAATAATCCGCAGAACATTTTCCATAAAAGATAAGAATATAATTCAGTATTATGCTTTGTGTGCTCTGTACAGTCCATTTTCATGAATTAATATAATAGTGGTAGGTAAATATTGGCCAATACACCGTTTTTATGGGGCAGAGATGGGGGGAGCAGCCATGTATGATACAGAAGGATCTAATCTCCAACAAGATGGAAATATACGAGATGTCGGTAATAAATCTCCCCAGTGTCTAATAAAATGCAGATTGTATTTTTCATCACGGTTCAATAATATGCTTCTTTGTGAGGAGGAAGAATTCCGTGAGTAAATCAAGGATGTTTTCATGTACACTGTGAAAACTGCAGTCTGAAATGTTGTGATTTGTATAAAATATGACTGCGAGCAGCCTTGTGATGTCAGCGCCAAGTTTTACAGAGAAATATAATTCTCAATTTGAGGAAAAGAGGAAAAAAAATCTGAAAAACATGACGGTGAATGCATTTAAATGTGAAACCCAAGAACCTACATTATACAAAATGCTTCACCGCAGACACAAGTGGCAACGCTTAACACGGCCTGTCCTGTTCTATATACACAATCTGGTTTACATACAGCAGAGGCCCCGCAGCGCAGCGCAAGAGCCGCTAACAACCAGAACAAGCCCCGTGTCCGAGAAAACCCAGAACGTCAGTTATAATACACTGTAAATACCGTATCTACAAGACGCAGTATTATAGTAGTTATATTCTTGTACATAAGGGCAGTATTATAGTAGTTATATTCTTGTACATAGGAGCAGTATTATAGTAGTTATATTCTTCTACATAGGGGCAGTATTATAGTAGTTATATTATTGTATATAGGGGCAGTATTATAGTAGTTATATTCTTCTACATAGGGGGCAGTATTATAGTAGATATATTCTTGTACATAGGAGCAGTATTATAGTAGTTATATTCTTGTACATAAGGGCAGTATTATAGTAGTTATATTCTTGTACATAGGAGCAGTATTATAGTAGTTATATTCTTCTACATAGGGGGCAGTATTATAGTAGTTATATTCTTCTACATAGGGGCAGTATTATAGTAGTTATATTATTGTATATAGGGGCAGTATTATAGTAGTTATATTCTTCTACATAGGGGGCAGTATTATAGTAGATATATTCTTGTACATAGGAGCAGTATTATAGTAGTTATATTCTTGTACATAGGGGCAGTATTATAGTAGTTATATTCTTGTACATAGGAGCAGTATTATAGTAGTTATATTCTTCTACATAGGGGGCAGTATTATAGTAGTTATATTCTTCTACATAGGGGCAGTATTATAGTAGTTATATTATTGTATATAGGGGCAGTATTATAGTAGTTATATTCTTGTACATAGGGGCAGTATTATAGTAGTTATATTATTGTATATAGGGGCAGTATTATAGTAGTTATATTCTTGTACATAGGGGCAGGATTATAGTAGTTATATTCTTGTACATAGAGGCAGTATTATAGTAGTTATATTCTTGTACATAGAGGCAGTATTATAGTAGTTATATTCTTGTACATAGGGGCAGTATTATAGTAGTTATATTCTTGTACATAGGAGCAGTATTATAGTAGTTATATTCTTCTACATAGGGGCAGTATTATAGTAGTTATATTCTTCTACATAGGGGCAGTATTATAGTAGTTATATTATTGTATATAGGGGCAGTATTATAGTAGTTATATTCTTGTACATAGGGCAGTATTATAGTAGTTATATTCTTCTACATAGGGGCAGCATTATAGTAGTTATATTCTTGTACATAGGAGCAGTATTATAGTAGTTATATTCGTGTACATAGGGGGCAGTATTATAGTAGTTATATTCTTGTACATAGGGGCAGTATTATAGTAGTTATATTCTTGTACATAGGGGCAGTATTATAGTAGTTATATTCTTGTACATAGGGGCAGTATTATAGTAGTTATATTCTTGTACATAGGGGCAGTATTATATTAGTTATATTCTTATACATAGGAGCAGTATTATAGTAATTATATTCTTCTACATAGGGAGCAGTATTATAGTAGTTATATTCTTGTACATAGGAGCAGTATTATAGTAGTTATATTCTTGTACATAGAGGCAGTATTATAGTAGTTATATTTTTGTACATAGAGGCAGTATTATAGTAGTTATATTCTTGTACATAGGGGCAGTATTATAGTAGTTATATTCTTGTACATAGGAGCAGTATTATAGTAGTTATATTCTTCTACATGGGGCAGTATTATAGTAGTTATATTCTTCTACATAGGGGCAGTATTATAGTAGTTATATTATTTCACATGTAAAGCGCCATGGAATAAATGGCGCTATAAAAATGTATAATAATAATAATAATTGTATATAGGGGCAGTATTATAGTAGTTATATTCTTGTACATAGGGCAGTATTATAGTAGTTATATTCTTGTACATAGGGGCAGCATTATAGTAGTTCTATTCTTGTACATAGGAGCAGTATTATAGTAGTTATATTCGTGTACATAGGGGGCAGTATTATAGTAGTTATATTCTTGTACATAGGGGCAGTATTACAGTAGTTATATTCTTGTACATAGGGGCAGTATTATAGTAGTTATATTCTTGTACATAGGGGCAGTATTATAGTAGTTATATTCTTGTACATAGGGGCAGTATTATAGTAGTTATATTTTTCTACATAGGGAGCAGTATTATAGTAGTTATATTCTTGTACATAGGAGCAGTATTATAGTAGTTATATTCTTGTACATAGGGGCAGTATTATAGTAGTTATATTCTTCTATATAGGGAGCAGTATTATAGTAGTTATATTCTTGTACATAGGGGGCAGTATTATAGTAGTTATATTCTTGTACATAGGGGCAGTATTATAGTAGTTATATTCTTGTACATAGGGGCAGTATTATAGTAGTTATATTCTTGTACATAGGAGCAGTATTATAGTAGTTATATTCTTGTACATAGGGGCAGTATTATAGTAGTTATATTCTTATACATAGGAGCAGTATTATAGTAATTATATTCTTCTACATAGGGCAAGAACACCCACGACCAAAGTATAGATTAGTACCAGGCAAGACACCAGGCAGAGAATAGATATAAAATGCCTTTATTACATATGATTGGCAAATAAATATATTTTACAAAACATACCGGTAATTTGTGCGCACAAAAAAACAAAGGGAATTATTTATCATTAAAAACAATATAAAAATATATATATATATATATATATATATATATATATATATATATATATATATATACAGTATATATATAATGGGAGATGGAATAATATAATGGACTGACCCAAAAATGTTTCTTTATACAAAGGCAGGAGCAATCGCTAAAAATAGCCACATGACCAAAGAAAAAACAGAAATATGAGAAAAAAATATTAAAAAGCCGCGATGAAAAATGGAAAAACGGTGTGGAAAGAGAATTCCAGAGGTAGTAAATGAGAATAGACCGCCCTATCTAAAGTGCTAAATGACAAAAAAAATTTTTTTTATAAAAAAATATAAATAAATAATAAAAATACCAATTATATAAGGTGCACAGAAAACAGTGTGCAAAATAAGCAATATTTAGAAATAGTCACACAGGGTTATATAAACCAAGATAATAGAGTGCAAATAAGCAAGAAGGGTGTACACAATGGCGGTACATAAAACCACAACTAAACCATCTGGCCACAAAACATATCCCAATGTGAATAGGTAATCGGCTAGCAGCCGAATAGGGCTGCAGAAAAAAGTGCAATCACAGGGTTTTTAAGTCCAAACTTTTTTCTGCAGCCCTATTCGGCTGCTAGCCGATTACCTATTCACATTGGGATATGTTTTGTGGCCAGATGGTTTAGTTGTGGTTTTATGTACCGCCATTGTGTACACCCTTCTTGCTTATTTGCACTCTATTATCTTGGTTTATATAACCCTGTGTGACTATTTCTAAATATTGCTTATTTTGCACACTGTTTTCTGTGCACCTTATATAATTGGTATTTTTATTATTTATTTATATTTTTTTATAAAAAATTTTTTTTTTGTCATTTAGCACTTTAGATAGGGCGGTCTATTCTCATTTACTACCTCTGGAATTCTCTTTCCACACCGTTTTTCCATTTTTCATCGCGGCTTTTTAATATTTTTTTCTCATATTTCTGTTTTTTCTTTGGTCATGTGGCTATTTTTAGCGATTGCTCCTGCCTTTGTATAAAGAAACATTTTTGGGTCAGTCCGTTATATTATTCCATCTCCCATCATATATATATATATATTTTTTTATATTGTTTTTAATGATAAATAATTCCCTTTGGTTTTTTGTGCGCACAAATTATGTTTTGTAAAATATATTTATTTGCCAATCATATGTAATAAAGGCATTTTATATCTATTCTCTGCCTGGTGTCTTGCCTGGTACTAATCTATACTTTGGTCGTGGGTGTTCTTGTCCTTGGATAGTGGTTTGGTCCACATTCTTTTCCTCCACAGAGCACTGGTCACTTATATTAAATTCCATTAGTATATATTGCCATTATGGCACAGGTATAAGTATACAGTGTTGTGGTGCATCTGTGGTTGTGTTTAATCTTCTACATAGGGGCAGTATTATAGTAGTTATATTCTTGTACATAGGAGCAGTATTATAGTAGTTATATTCTTGTACATAGGGGCAGTATTATAGCAGTTATATTCTTGTACATAGGACCAGTATTATAGTAGTTATATTCTTGTACATAGGGGCAGTATTATAGTAGTTATATTCTTGTACATAGGAGCAGTATTATAGTAGTTATATTCTTGTGCATAGGGGGCAGTATTATAGTAGTTCTATTCTTGTACATAGGAGCAGTATTATAGTAGTTATATTCTTGTACATAGGAGTAGTATTATAGTAGTTATATTCTTGTACATAGGAGCAGTATTATAGTAGTTATATTCTTGTACATAGGGGCAGTATTATAGTAGTTATATTTTTATACATATGGGCAGTATTATAGTAGTTATATTCTTATACATAGGAGCAGTATTATAGTAGTTATATTCTTGTACATAGGGGCAGTATTACAGTAGTTATATTCTTGTACATAGGGGCAGTATTATAGTAGTTATATTCTTATACATAGGAGCAGTATTATAGTAGTTATATTCTTGTGCATAGGGGGCAGTATTATAGTAGTTATATTCTTGTACATAGGGGCAGTATTATAGTAGTTATATTCTTGTACATAGGAGCAGTATTATAGTTATATTCTTGTACATAGGAGTAGTATTATAGTAGTTATATTCTTGTACATAGGAGCAGTATTATAGTAGTTATATTCTTGTACATAGAGGCAGTATTATAGTAGTTATATTTTTATACATATGGGCAGTATTATAGTAGTTATATTCTTATACATAGGAGCAGTATTATAGTAGTTATATTCTTGTACATAGGGGCAGTATTACAGTAGTTATATTCTTGTACATAGGGGCAGTATTATAGTAGTTATATTCTTATACATAGGAGCAGTATTATAGTAGTTATATTCTTGTGCATAGGGGGCAGTATTATACTAGTTATATTCTTGTACATAGGGGCAGTATTATAGTAGTTATATTCTTGTAGATAGGGGCAGTATTATAGTAGTTATATTCTTGTACATAGGGGCAGTATTATACTAGTTATATTCTTGTACATAGGAGCAGTATTATAGTAGTTATATTCTTGTACATAGGGGCAGTATTATAGTAGTTATATTTTTATACATATGGGCAGTATTATAGTAGTTATATTCTTATACATAGGAGCAGTATTATAGTAGTTATATTCTTGTACATAGGGGCAGTATTACAGTAGTTATATTCTTGTACATAGGGGCAGTATTATAGTAGTTATATTCTTATACATAGGAGCAGTATTATAGTAGTTATATTCTTGTGCATAGGGGGCAGTATTATAGTAGTTATATTCTTGTACATAGGGGCAGTATTATAGTAGTTATATTCTTGTACATAGGAGCAGTATTATAGTAGTTATATTCCTGTACGTAGGGGCAGTATTATAGTAGTTATATTCTTGTACATAGGGGCAGTATTATAGTAGTTATATTCTTGTACATAGGGGCAGTATTATAGTAGTTATATTCTTGTGCATAGGGGGCAGTATTATAGTAGTTATATTCTTGTACATAGGGGCAGTATTATAGTAGTTATATTCTTGTACATAGGGGCAGTATTATAGTAGTTATATTCTTGTGCATAGGGGGCAGTATTATAGTAGTTATATTCTTGTACATAGGGGCAGTATTATAGTAGTTATATTCTTGTACATAGGGGCAGTATTATAGTAGTTATATTCTTGTACATAGGGGCAGTATTATAGTAGTTATATTCTTGTGCATAGGGGGCAGTATTATAGTCAGGGGCGTAACTATAGCTGTCGCAGAGGTCGCAATTGCGACGGGGCCCGGACTTCCTAAGGGCCCGGACCCGCCCCCGCCCTTCCGTCCATGGACAATAGCGAAGGAGAATGAATGACTCACCGACCAAACCATTTGTGAGTGACCCGCAGCAGGGAGCCGTCACCGCAGGTCCTCCAATTACATGGGGGAAGATGGATGGAGTCAATGCAGTCACATGATCCAACCATGTGACCTGGAGAGGCGTGTCCACACAGGTCCTTCAGTGAGTCGCACCAAAGGAAAGGAGTCAGGACTGGCCCCCTGCCTGCTGCTCTCCCTGCTCCTCAGCCTCATCTCCCCTGTAAGTGGCAGCCGCTGCAGAACTTCATTACAATCGGAAAAGTTCCTGTTCTCATCAGCTCTGCTGTGCCGGCAGATATGGAGCCGAGCTGAGATTGTCTCCATGTTTGGGAGTGAGTCAGTCAGATGTAGCAGTGCTGAGGGGCCCGGTGTTTGCAGGGAGTTGTCATGGTGTAGAGAGTGGTCAGCAGCAGTGTAAGATGTAGCAGTGCCATGTTTGTTATTTGTAGCAGGGCTGCAGTGTTTTATCCACACGTGTCCGGATGACTTTGTCCAGATGTAGCTGAGTTTGTGGAGATGTAGCAGAGCTAAAATAGTTCTGTGTTTTCTTAGACGTGGCACAGCAGAGCCTGACTTATGCAGAGAAATGTAGCAGAGCTGAGTGTGTATGATGTAGCGGATCAGCAGAGCTGAGGTTTATTCGCAGACGCAGAATAGCAGAGCTGTGAGATGATAAAGCACACAGCCGGCTCTGCTACATGTCCCATATTCCCTGCTGCAGAGGCCTCCAGGGCTGGCGGCTGCTACAGATCTCCTGCGGCTGTGGAACTACAAAGCTCAGCTCCATGCTGGCAATCCTCTCCTCTGTAGGGAGCAGGGACCTCTGGAGTCGGTGGATTTCCTTCCTCCATCACTGCCCTCTGAGTGCAGAGTCCCGGGAATTCCCAGGTTCATCCTTATTGTTGGTGCCGCTCATGTAAAGTGTTGGCTTCAGCCTGGCACCTGCCATGTTCTGGAGCTGGTGGAGGTTCCTGCCTCCCTCTGGTGCTGACAGAGTTAATACCCCGTATTCCTGGTGCTGCCACTATATGTGCTGGCATTACAGCCTGGCACCTTCCCTGCACCTTCCCTGCACCCTCCATGGCACCTTCCCTTCACCTTCCCTGGCACCTTCCCTGGGACCTTCCCTGCACCTTCCCTGCTTCTTCCCTGCACCCTCCCTGGCACCTTCCCTGTGACCTTCCCTGGCACGTTCCCTGCTTCTTCCCTTCACCTTCCCTGGCACCTTCCCTGCACCTTCCCTGGGACCTTCCCTGCTTCTTCCCTGGCACCTTCCCTGCTTCTTCCCTGGCACCTTCCCTGTTCCTTCCCTGGCACTACCTGCTCCTTCCCTGGCACCTTCCCTGCTCCTTCCCTGGCACCTTCCCTGCTCCTTCCCTGGCACCTTCCCTGCACCTTCCCTGGGACCTTCCCTGGACCTTCCCTGCTCCTTCCCTGGCACTACCTGCTCCTTCCCTGGCACCTTCCCTGCTCCTTCCCTGGCACCTTCCCTGCACCTTCCCTGGGACCTTCCCTGGCACCTTCCCTGCTCCTTCCCTGGCACCTTCCCTGCTCCTTCCCTGGCACCTTCCCTGCACCTTCCCTGGGACCTTCCCTGGACCTTCCCTGCTCCTTCCCTGGACCTACCCTGCTTCTTCCCTGCACCTTCCCTGGACCTTCCCTCCGGACCTGCGCTAGGAACGGGAGAGGTGAGGATTTTACTTTTTTTTTTTTTCTTTATCTCTGACTCTGTCTGGGGGCAATGCTGGAGACCATGGGGCAGATTGCTGGACACACTGGGGCAATACTGGAGACCATGGGGCAGAATGCTGGACACACTGGGGCAATACCTTTGACCATGGGGCAGATTGCTGGACACTGGGCCAATACTGGAGACCCTGGGGCAGATTTCTGGACACACTGGGGCAGATTTCTGGACATACTGGGGCAATGCTGGAGACCCTGGGGCAGACTTCTGGACACACTTGGGCAATGCTGGACACTGGGGCAGATTTTTGGACACATTGAGGCAATGCTGGAGACCCTGGGGCAGATTTCTGGACACACTGGGGCAATGCTGGACACTGGGGCAGATTGCTGGACACACTGGGGGTAATATGCTGGACACACTGGGGCAATGCTGGACACTGGGGGTAATATGCTGGGGACACTGGGGGTAATATGCTGGGGACACTGGGGGTAATATGCTGGACACACTGGGGGTAATATGCTGGACACACTGGGGCAATGCTGGACACTGGGGGTAATATGCTGGACACACTGGGGGTAATATGCTGGACACACTGGGGCAGACTGCTGGACACACTGGGGCAATGCTGGACACTGGGGGTAATATGCTGGACACACTGGGGCAATGCTGGACACTGGGGGTAATATGCTGGACACACTGGGGGTAATATGCTGGACACACTGGGGCAGACTGCTGGACACACTGGGGCAATGCTGAACACTGGGGCAGATTGCTGGACACACTGGGGGCAGTGCTGGACATACTGGGGCAGATTGCTGGACACACTGGGGGTAATATGCTGGACACACTGGGGCAGATTGCTGGACACACTGGGGGCAGGACTTGAGGCATGGGCAGAATGTAGGCACGGGGCATGATTGGAGACACGGGGCAGGATTGGATCATGGGGCAGGATGGATACGATGGAGGCTGGTGGGGCAGGATGTGGAGATCATATGGGGTAGAATGGATACTCATGAGGGCAGGATGCGAGAACATATGGCTGGAGCCAGGAATGAGACACACGGGGCCAGGGTGGGGAATATTATTACCATAGGGGCTAATTAAGGGATATTATTACTGCAGTGATGTATTTATTTTATTTTTTGAGTATACTGTTTTAAATGGGGGGGCGGTCCTGTTACTATGCAGAACGACACTATATCGCCTTTTTTTCTTCATGTGATGTAATGTAGAAGTTGTGAAAAGTTAAGTAATGTGTTCTGCAAGCGGAGCTCGAGATAACTGTGTTATTTCCTGCAGAAACGAGTCCTGGCTGGAAGGAATGATGGCGGTCTATGCTGGATGAAAGATGAAGGACTTCACCTAGAGACGTCACTGGTGAGTCAGTGTTACCTATACACTGACACTATACACTGTATACTATATACAGAGGTCCTGTGTACAATGTCACCAGTGATCACTGTATTATCTATACATTATATACAGAGCTCCTGTGTATAATACCACCAGTGATCTCTGTATTACCTCTACACAGACACTGCATACTAAGTACAGATCTCCTGTGAATACTGGCACTTATGGTGATAGTATTGTGTTGTTTTTTTTTATTACTGATCAGTATTGTAGTATTCAGTCACTATGTGGTGGTAATATGTGGTCTGGAAATGGTGTTGTGGTATTTGTCCCTTGTATGTAGTATTATTCGGTCACTATGTGGTCTGGTCATGGTGTGGTGGTATTACGTCACAGGTTTGGGATGTGGGGGTGACACCATTAGGCCCAGTTTAAGTTCTACAAAACAGGAAAACCATTTTTGGTAACCTTTGTGTGTATTGAGCCGGGGGAGGTGGGGGGGCGCCAAACTCGGGAACAGCCCCGGGCGGCAAAAGCTCTAGCTACGCCTCTGAACAGCACACAGATTTCAAACGCCGGGAGTGCGCTTGGAATTAGAGCGAGGGAGGACATATTACTGTAGGGACATGTTAGTTATAAAATCATTTTTCTCAGCGAGTACAGGGCAGTATTAGGTCAGACTATACAACATTGCAACACAACTATAGTGTGCGAAATGAATAGGGAAAATGTGAATTTCGGTGGGAAATATTTTGGCGCGGGGGGCCCCATTTGAAAGTTCACATCGGGGCCCCTCACTTTGTAGTTACGCCACTGATTATAGTAGTTATATTCTTGTACATAGGAGCAGTATTATAGTAGTTATATTCTTCTACATAGGGGCAGTATTATAGTAGTTATATTTTCATACATATGGGCAGTATTATAGTAGTTATATTCTTATACATAGGAGCAGTATTATAGTAGTTATATTCTTGTGCATAGGGGGCAGTATTATAGTAGTTATATTCTTGTACGTAGGGGCAGTATTATAGTAGTTATATTCTTGTACATAGGAGCAGTATTATAGTAGTTATATTCCTGTACGTAGGGGCAGTATTATAGTAGTTATATTCTTGTACATAGGGGCAGTATTATAGTAGTTATATTCTTATACATATGGGCAGTATTATAGCAGTTATATTCTTATACATAGGGGTGTTATGATAAGGTAATTCAGTACCACAATGGACATAGAGGTCAGAGCACATACAGTGACCTGACAATAACCCAAAAACATAGAACGAGCTCTGAGACGTGGGAACTCTGCTGACCACAATCCCTAATCCTCTCCAACCACACTAGAGGCAGCCGTGGATTGCGCCTAACGCTCCCTATGCAACTCGGCACAGCCTGAGAAACTAGCTAGCCTGAAGATAGAAAATAAGCCTACCTTGCCTCAGAGAAATACCCCAAAGGAAAAGGCAGCCCCCACATATGACTGTGAGTTAAGATGAAAAGAAAAACGTAGAGATGAAATAGATTTAGCAAAGTGAGGCCCGACTTTCTGAACAGAGCGAGGATAGGAAAGGTAACTTTGCGGTCAACACAAAACCCTACAAACAACCACGCAAAGGGGGCAAAAAGACCCTCCGTACCGAACTAAAGGCACGGAGGTACACCCTCTGCGTCCCAGAGCTTCCAGCAAGCAAGAAAAAACAAATAGACAAGCTGGACAGAAAAAACAGCAAACAAAATAGCAAAGCAGAACTTAGCTATGCAGAGCAGCAGGCCACAGGAACGATCCAGGAGGAAACAGGTCCAATACTAGAACATTGACTGGAGGCCAGGAATAAAGCACTAGGTGGAGTTAAATAGAGCAGCACCTAACGACTTCACCACATCACCTGAGGAAGGAAACTCAGAAGCCGCAATACCACTCTCCTCCACCAACGGAAGCTCACAGAGAGAATCAGCCGAAGTACCACTTGTGACCACAGGAGGGAGCTCTGCCACAGAATTCACAACAGTACCCCCCCCTTGAGGAGGGGTCACTGAACCCTCACCAGAGCCCCCAGGACGACCAGGATGAGCCATATGAAAGGCACGAACAAGATCGGGAGCATGGACATCAGAGGCAAAGACCCAGGAATTATCTTCCTGAGCATAACCCTTCCACTTAACCAGATACTGGAGTTTCCGTCTTGAAACACGAGAATCCAAAATCTTCTCCACAATATACTCCAACTCCCCCTCCACCAAAACCGGGGCAGGCGGATCAACAGATGGAACCATAGGTGCCACGTATCTCCGCAACAATGACCTATGGAATACGTTATGTATGGAAAAAGAATCTGGAAGGGTCAGACGAAAAGACACAGGATTAAGAACCTCAGAAATCCTATACGGACCAATGAAACGAGGTTTAAACTTAGGAGAGGAAACCTTCATAGGAATATGACGAGAAGATAACCAAACCAAATCCCCAACACGAAGTCGGGGACCCACACAGCGTCTGCGATTAGCGAAACGTTGAGCCTTCTCCTGGGACAAGGTCAAATTGTCCACTACATGAGTCCAAATCTGCTGCAACCTGTCCACCACAGTATCCACACCAGGACAGTCCGAAGACTCAACCTGCCCTGAAGAGAAACGAGGATGGAACCCAGAGTTGCAGAAAAACGGCGAAACCAAGGTAGCCGAGCTGGCCCGATTATTAAGGGCGAACTCAGCCAAAGGCAAAAAGGACACCCAGTCATCCTGATCAGCAGAAACAAAGCATCTCAGATATGTTTCCAAGGTCTGATTGGTTCGTTCGGTCTGGCCATTAGTCTGAGGATGGAAAGCCGAGGAAAAAGACAAGTCAATGCCCATCCTACCACAAAAGGCTCGCCAAAACCTCGAAACAAACTGGGAACCTCTGTCAGAAACGATATTCTCTGGAATGCCATGTAAACGAACCACATGCTGGAAGAACAATGGCACCAAATCAGAGGAGGAAGGTAATTTAGACAAGGGTACCAAATGGACCATCTTAGAGAAGCGATCACAGACCACCCAAATGACTGACATCTTTTGAGAGACGGGAAGATCTGAAATAAAATCCATAGAGATATGTGTCCAAGGCCTCTTCGGGACCGGCAAGGGCAAAAGCAACCCACTGGCACGAGAACAGCAGGGCTTAGCCCGAGCACAAATCCCACAGGACTGCACAAAAGAACGCACATCCCGCGACAGAGATGGCCACCAAAAGGATCTAGCCACTAACTCTCTGGTACCAAAGATTCCAGGATGACCAGCCAACACCGAACAATGAACCTCAGAGATAACTTTATTCGTCCACCTATCAGGGACAAACAGTTTCTCCGCTGGGCAACGATCAGGTTTATTAGCCTGAAATTTTTGCAGCACCCGCCGCAAATCAGGGGAGATGGCAGACACAATTACTCCCTCTTTGAGGATACCCGCCGGCTCAGATAAACCCGGAGAGTCGGGCACAAAACTCGTAGACAGAGCATCCGCCTTCACATTTTTAGAGCCCGGAAGGTACGAAATCACAAAGTCAAAACGGGCAAAAAACAACGACCAACGAGCCTGTCTAGGATTCAACCGCTTGGCAGACTCGAGATAAGTCAAGTTCTTATGATCAGTCAAGACCACCACGCGATGCTTAGCTCCTTCAAGCCAATGACGCCACTCCTCGAATGCCCACTTCATGGCCAGCAACTCTCGATTGCCCACATCATAATTTCGCTCAGCAGGCGAAAACTTCCAGGAAAAGAAGGCGCATGGTTTCATCACCGAGCAATCAGAACTTCTCTGCGACAAAACAGCCCCTGCTCCAATCTCAGAAGCATCAACCTCGACCTGGAATGGAAGCGAAACATCTGGTTGACACAACACAGGGGCAGAAGAAAAACGACGCTTCAACTCTTGAAAAGCTTCCACAGCAGCAGAAGACCAATTGACCACATCAGCACCCTTCTTGGTCAAATCGGTCAATGGTTTAGCAATACTAGAAAAATTGTAGATGAAGCGACGATAAAAATTAGCAAAGCCCAGGAACTTTTGCAGACTTTTCAGAGATGTCGGCTGAGTCCAATCATGGATGGCTTGGACCTTAACAGGGTCCATGTCGATAGTAGAAGGGGAAAAGATGAACCCCAAAAATGAAACATTCTGAACACCAAAGAGACACTTTGATCCCTTCACAAACAAAGAATTAGCACGCAGGACCTGAAACACCGTTCTGACCTGCTTCACATGAGACTCCCAATCATCCGAGAAGATCAAAATGTCATCCAAGTACACAATCAGGAATTTATCCAGGTACTCTCGGAAGATGTCATGCATAAAGGACTGAAACACTGATGGAGCATTGGCAAGTCCGAATGGCATTACTAGATACTCAAAATGGCCCTCGGGCGTATTAAATGTAGTTTTCCATTCATCGCCTCGCTAAATACGCACAAGATTATACGCACCACGAAGATCTATCTTGGTGAACCAACTAGCCCCCTTAATCCGAGCAAACAAATCAGATAACAACGGCAAGGGGTACTGAAATTTAACCGTGATCTTATTTAGATGGCGGTAATCTATACAAGGTCTCAGCGAACCTTCTTGGCTACAAAAAAGAACCCTGCTCCTAATGGCGACGATGACGGGCGAATATGCCCCTTCTCCAAGGACTCCTTCACATAACTCCGCATAGCGGCGTGCTCAGGCACAGATAAATTAAACAGTCGACCTTTTGGGAATTTACTACCAGGAATCAAATCGATAGCACAATCACAATCCCTATGCGGAGGTAGGGTATCGGACTTGGGCTCATCAAATACATCCCGGTAATCAGACAAGAACTCTGGAACCTCAGAAGGGGTGATTGACGAAATTGACAGAAATGGGACATCACCATGTACCCCCTGACAACCCCAGCTGGAGACAGACATGGATTTCCAATCTAATACTGGATTATGGACTTGTAGCCATGGCAACCCCAACACGACCACATCATGCAGATTATGCAACACCAGAAAGCGAATAACCTCCTGATGTGCAGGAGCCATGCACATGGTCAGCTGTGTCCAGTACTGAGGCTTATTCTTGGCCAAAGGCGTAGCATTAATTCCTCTCAATGGAATAGGACACTGCAAGGGCTCCAAGAAAAACCCACAACGCCTAGCATACTCCAAGTCCATCAAATTCAGGGCAGCGCCTGAATCCACAAATGCCATGACAGAGTACGATGACAAAGAGCAGATCAAGGTAACGGACAGAAGAAATTTTGACTGTACCGTACCAATGGTGGCAGACCTAGCAAACCGCTTAGTGCGCTTAGGACAATCAGAGATAGCATGAGTGGAATCACCACAGTAGAAACACAGCCCATTCAGACGTCTGTTATCTTGCCGTTCAACTCTGGTCAAAGTCCTATCGCACTGCATAGGCTCAGGTTTAAGCTCAGGTAATACCGCCAAATGGTGCACAGATTTACGCTCACGCAAGCGTCGACTGATCTGAATGGCCAAAGACATAGACTCATTCAGACCAGCAGGCATAGGAAATCCCACCATGACATCCTTAAGGGCTTCAGAGAGACCCTTTCTGAAAATAGCTGCGAACGCACCTTCATTCCATTGAGTGAGTACGGACCACTTTCTAAATTTCTGACAATATACCTCTATCTCATCCTGACCCTGACACAGAGCCAGCAAATTTTTCTCTGCCTGATCCACTGAATTAGGTTCATCGTACAGCAATCCGAGCGCCAGGAAAAACGCATCGATATTACTTAATGCAGGATCTCCTGACGCAAGAGAAAATGCCCAGTCCTGAGGGTCGCCACGTAAAAAAGAAATAATGATCCTAACTTGTTGAACTGGGTCACCAGAGGAGCGAGGTTTCAAAGCCAGAAATAGTTTACAATTATTTTTGAAACTCAGAAATTTAGTTCTATCTCCAAAAAACAAATCAGGAATAGGAATTCTCGGTTCTAACATAGAATTCTGAACCACAAAGTCTTGAATATTTTGTACTCTTGCCGTGAGCTGATCCACACATGAAGACAGACCTTTAATATCCATCGCTACACCTGTGTCCTGAACCACCCAAATGTCTAGGGGAAAAAAAAGGCAAAACACAGTGCAGAGAAAAAAAAAATGGTCTCAGAACTTCTTTTTTCCCTCTATTGAGAATCATTAGTACTTTTGGCCTCCAGTACTGTTATGATAAGGTAATTCAGTACCACAATGGACATAGAGGTCAGAGCACATACAGTGACCTGACAATAACCCAAAAACATAGAACGAGCTCTGAGACGTGGGAACTCTGCTGACCGCAATCCCTAATCCTCTCCAACCACACTAGAGGCAGCCGTGGATTGCGCCTAACGCTCCCTATGCAACTCGGCACAGCCTGAGAAACTAGCTAGCCTGAAGATAGAAAATAAGCCTACCTTGCCTCAGAGAAATACCCCAAAGGAAAAGGCAGCCCCCACATATAATGACTGTGAGTTAAGATGAAAAGACAAACGTAGAGATGAAATAGATTTAGCAAAGTGAGGCCCGACTTTCTGAACAGAGCGAGGATAGGAAAGGTAACTTTGCGGTCAACACAAAACCCTACAAAAACCACGCAAAGGGGGCAAAAAGACCCTCCGTACCGAACTAACAGCACGGAGGTACACCCTCTGCGTCCCAGAGCTTCCAGCAAGCAAGATAAAACAAATAGACAAGCTGGACAGAAAAAACAGCAAACAAAATAGCAAAGCAGAACTTAGCTATGCAGAGCAGCAGGCCACAGGAACGATCCAGGAGGAAACAGGTCCAATACTGGAACATTGACTGGAGGCCAGGATCAAAGCACTAGGTGGAGTTAAATAGAGCAGCACCTAACGACTTCACCACATCACCTGAGGAAGGAAACTCAGAAGCCGCAGTACCACTCTCCTCCACCAACGGAAGCTCACAGAGAGAATCAGCCGAAGTACCACTTGTGACCACAGGAGAGAGCTCTGCCACAGAATTCACAACATAGGGGGCAGTATTATAGTAGTTATATTCTTGTGCATAGGGGCAGTATTATAGTAGTTATATTCTTGTGCATAGGGGCAGTATTATAGTAGTTATATTCTTGTATATAGAGGCAGTATTATAGTAGTTATACTCTTGTACATAGGAGCAGTATTATAGTAGTTATATTCTTGTACATAGGAGCAGTATTTTAGTAGTTATATTCTTGTACATAGGAGCAGTATTATAGTAGTTATATTCTTGTACATAGGGGCAGTATTATAGTAGTTATATTCTTGAACATAGGAGCAGTATTATAGTAGTTATATTCTTGTACATAGGAGCAGAATTATAGTAGTTATATTCTTGTACATAGGGGGGCAGTATTATAGTAGTTATATTCTTGTACATAGGAGCAGTATTATAGTAGTTATATTCTTGCATATAGAAGCAGTACTATAGTAGTTATATTCTTGTACATAGGGGGCAGTATTATAGTAGTTATATTCTTGTACATAGGAGCAGTATTATAGTAGTTATATTCTTGTGCATAGGGGCAGTATTATAGTAGTTATATTCTTGTATATAGAGGCAGTATTATAGTAGTTATACTCTTGTACATAGGAGCAGTATTATAGTAGTTATACTCTTGTACATAGGAGCAGTATTACAGTAGTTATATTCTTGTACATAGGGGGCAGTATTATAGTAGTTATATTCTTGTACATAGGAACAGTATTACAGTAGTTATATTCATGCACATAGGAGCAGTGTTATAGTAGTTATATTCTTGTACATAGAGACAGTATTATAGTAGTTATGTGCCTGTACGTAGGGGCAGTATTATAGTAGTTATATTCTTGTACATAGGGGGCAGTATTATAGTAGTTATATTCCTGTACGTAGGGGCAGGATTATAGTAGTTATATTCTTGTACATAGGAGCAGTATTATAGTAGTTATATTCTTGTACATAGGGGCAGTATTATAGTAATTATATTCTTGTGCATAGGAGCAGTATTCTAGTAGTTATATTCTTGTACATAGAGGCAGTATTATAGTAGTTATATTATTGTACATAGGAGCAGTATTATAGTAGTTATATTCTTGTGCATAGGAGCAGTATTATAGTAGTTATATTGCTGTACATAGGGGGCAGTATTATAGTAGTTATATTCTTGTACATAGGGGCAGTATTATAGTAATTATATTCTTGTACATAGGAGCAGTATTATAGTAGTTATATTCTTGTACATAGGGGGCAGTATTATAGTAGTTATATTCTTGTACATAGGAGCAGTATTATAGTAGTTATATTCTTGTACATAGGGGCAGTATTATAGTAGTTATATTCTTGTACATAGGGGGCAGTATTATAGTAGTTATATTCTTGTACATAGGAGCAGTATTATAATAGTTATATTCCTGTACGTAGGGGCAGTATTATAGTAGTTATACTCTTGTACATAGGGGCAGTATTATAGTAGTTATATTCTTGTACATAGGAGCAGTATTATAGTAGTTATATTCCTGTACGTAGGGGCAGTATTATAGTAGTTATATTCTTGTACATAGAGACAGTATTATAGTAGTTATATGCCTGTACGTAGGGGCAGTATTATAGTAGTTATATTCTTGTACATAGAGACAGTATTATAGTAGTTATATGCCTGTACGTAGGGGCAGTATTATAGTAGTTATATTCTTGTACATAGAGACAGTATTATAGTAGTTATATGCCTGTACGTAGGGGCAGTATTATAGTAGTTATATTCTTGTACATAGGGGGCAATATTATAGTAGTTATATTCCTTTACGTAGGGGCAGGATTATAGTAGTTATATTCTTGTACATAGGAGCAGTATTCTAGTAGTTATATTCTTGTACATAGAGGCAGTATTATAGTAGTTATAGTCTTGTACATAGGAGCAGTATTATAGTAGTTATATTCTTGTGCATAGGAGCAGTATTATAGTAGTTATATTGCTGTACATAGGGGGCAGTATTATAGTAGTTATATTCTTGTACATAGGGGCAGTATTATAGTAATTATATTCTTGTACATAGGAGCAGTATTATAGTAGTTATATTCATGTACATAGGGGGCAGTATTATAGTAGTTATATTCTTGTACATAGGAGCAGTATTATAGTAGTTATATTCTTGTACATAGGGGCAGTATTATAGTAGTTATATTCTTGTACATAGGGGGCAGTATTATAGTAGTTATATTCTTGTACATAGGAGGCAGTATTATAATAGTTATATTCCTGTACGTAGGGGCAGTATTATAGTAGTTATACTCTTGTACATAGGGGCAGTATTATAGTAGTTATATTCTTGTACATAGGAGCAGTATTATAGTAGTTATATTCCTGTACGTAGGGGCAGTATTATAGTAGTTATATTCTTGTACATAGGGGGCAGTATTATAGTAGCTATATTCTTGTACATAGGAGCAGTATTATAGTGCTTATATTCTTGTACATAGGAGCAGTATTATAGTGCTTATATTCTTGTACATAGGAGGCAGTATTATAGTAGCTATATTCTTGTACATAGGAGCAGTATTATAGTAGTTATATTCTTGTACATAGGGGGCAGTATTATAGTAGTTATATTCTTGTACATAGGAGCAGTATTATGGTAGTTATATTCCTGTACGTAGGAGCAGTATTATAGTAGTTATATTCTTGTACATAGGGGCAGTATTATAGTAGTTATATTCTTGTACATAGGGGGCAGTATTATAGTAGTTATATTCTTATACATATGGGCAGTATTATAGTAGTTATATTCTTATACATAGGGGGCAGTATTATAGAAATCAGCTCATGTCGTTGTCATATTTTATTATTTCCTTACTCACAGTCAGACCTTGGTATATTATTTGAAGGATGATGGCACCTTCTCTCTAAATATACCAAAACTTTTTCCGGACGTCCCTTGTTGTGGATTCTGTTTTTGGGCTCCCTCTGGTGGTTACAGATGGTACTGGGTGACTTGTGTTTTCTGCGGTCTCTGGTGTCCACCTGTTCTATCAGGATATGGGAGTTTCCTATTTAACCTGGCTTTCTTGTCATTTCCTCGCCGGCTATCAATGTAATCAGTGTGTCTTGTTACCTCTGCTTCCCGCTTCTGTAATCTTCAGGACAAGCTAAGTTTTTGATTTTCCTGTTCCACGTTTTCCTTAATTTTTGTCTTAGTCCAGCTTGCAGATATGTGATTCCTTTTTGCTGGTTGCTCTAGTGGGCTGATATTACTCCTCATGTTCCATGAGTTGGCACATGAGTTCAAGTAATTTCAGGATGGTTTTTTGTAGGGTTTTTCGCTGACCGCGCAGTTCACTTTTGTATCCTCTGCTATCTAGCTTTAGCGGGCCTCATTTTGCTGAATCTGTTTTCATAACTACGTATGTGCTTTCCTCTCATTTCACCGTCATTACATGTGGGGGGCTGCTATTTCTGTGGGGTGTTTCTCTGGAGGCAAGAGAGGTCTGTGTTTCTTCTAATAGGGGAAGTTAGTCCTTCGGCTGGCGCGAGACGTCTAGGAATCATCGTAGGCACGTTCCCCGGCTACAGCTAGTTGTGTGTTTAGGTTCAGGATCGCGGTCAGCTCAGTTTCCATCACCCTAGAGCTTGTTTTGTTTTTTGTGCTTGTCCTTTTGTGATCCCCTGCCATTGGGATCATGACAGTCCCTCCGAGCTGATGTAACTCTGTAGTTGTATTGTTTTGGAGCTTTTCCGTGAAGGGTTACTGAGTAAATGTCATGTTCTGTGAGAGACGCAGCCTCCCATCTCTTGTGCAGTCGGTGGGAGACCAGTCACCCCTCTCTCGCTTTCATTTCTAAAGTGAAAATCCAGCGTGGAGATTCAGATTACCTCTCTGCACGTTAAATTACAGACACAGCGTGAGCACTGCGGGCTCATTCCTCTATTTTTATTACGTTTTTTTTTTTAATATGTTGTTAACCCATTCAGTGCCGCAGGACGCAGCTGATGAGAGTTTCTGCCCTCCGTCACTCCGCTCACGGATCTTCCAGCGTTGGCGGATGCGATCCTGCGCCATAATACAGGTTAATACGGATATAATTACACAGCTCTATGAGTCCGTGTCGTTCTGGGGTCTGAAGGTCCCGTTGGGAATCTCAGCTGTTGGGGATTACTGTGGAGTCGAAATTAATAAATTATATGTAGAAGATGAATTTAAGCTCTAAATATGTGATCCCATACATTATTAAGGGACGGTTATGGAAAAGAGAGGAGTTTCCGGATAGTAGCCACCGACGTACGCAAGTCAATGAACAGATGCAAAATTCTGAATGTGGGATCGGTAGTGCCCATGTGTGACCCTCTGATCCATTCACCTCTATGGTCTGTGGGAGTGGTAATGCCCATGTGTGACCCTCTGATCCATTCACCTCTATGGTCTGTGGGAGTGGTAATGTCCATGTGTGACCCTCTGATCCATTCATCTCTATGGTCTGTGGGAGTGGTAATGCCCATGTGTGACCCTCTGATCCATTCATCTCTATGGTCTGTGGGAGTGGTAATGCCCATGTGTGACCCCCTGATCCATTCACCTCTATGGTCTATGGGAGTGGTAATGCCCATGTGTGACCCCCTGATCCATTCACCTCTATGGTCTGTGGGAGTGGTAATGCTCATGTGTGACCCCCTGATCCAATCACCTCTATGGCCTATGGGAGTGGTAATGCCCATGTGTGACCCCCTGATCCATTCACCTCTATGGCCTATGGGAGTGGTAATGCCCATGTGTGACCCCCTGATCCATTCACCTCTATGGTCTGTGGGAGTGGTAATGCTAATGTGTGACCCCCTGATCCATTCACCTCTATGGTCTGTGGGAGTGGTGATGCTCATGTGTGACCCCCTGATCCAATCACCTCTATGGTCTGTGGGAGTGGTAATGCCCATGTGTGACCCCCTGATCCAATCACCTCTATGGTCTGTGGGAGTGGTAATGCCCATGAATAATACCTTGGTTCATTAACTGCATTGGGTCTATTGGACTGGGGGTGCCCCTGCGAAAAACACCCTTGTCCATTCATTTCTATAGGTTTATGGGGGTGATAGTATGAGTATAACCCCCTGGTCCATTCACTTCTATGGGCCCATGGGACTGCTAGTGCACATACATAACACCCATGTCCGTTCACTTCTATTAGTCTATATGTGTGATAGATCCCATGCTTAACCACCTGGTCCATTCACTTGTATGGGTCTATAGAACTGGTCTTGCCCATGTGTAACAGCATGGTCCATTCACTTCTCTAGGTCTATGGCGTGGTAGAGAGCATGTGCAACACCCTGGTCAAATCACCATGGTGATTGGTAGTGCGCATGTATAACCCCAGGTCCATACACTTCTATGGGTGTATGAGAGTGGTATTCCACATGTGCAACCTCCTGGTCCATTGAATGCAATGGGTCCATGTGAGTGATAGTGCGCATGCGTAACCCCTTGGTTTATGAACTTCCATGGGTCTATTAGAATTGTAATGCACACGGCTCCATTCATTTCTATGGGTCACCGTCTACAGAAGTAGTGCACATGCCTAGTCCCCTGGTTTATTCACTTCTGTTTTTGTATGGAAGTGTAATGCGCATTTGTATGACAGCTGGTCTATTCACTGCTACTGTGGCTTGCGAAAAAAATTCACCCCCCCTTTGGCTTTTTACCTATTTTGTTACATTACAACCTGTGTATAAATATTTTTGTAATCCGATTAGTGTGTGACGCATCACCAGTGAGTAGTCTAGGTTGGGGAACTGAGAAAAATATAGGCATAAATTAAATATATGGGATCAAATAACTAAAAATTGTCTTGTGCATATGTATTCACCCTTTTGCTATGAAGCCCCTAAAAAATTCTGGTGCAAGTAATTCCCTTCATAAGTCCTATGCTTAGTGACAGGATGTCCCCTTGTGTGCAATCAAAGTGTCACATGTCTGTCAGTATATACACTTTACCTTTTCTGAAAGGTCACAGAGGCGGCAACACCATTAACAAGAGGCACCACTAGCCAAACACCACCATGAAGCCCAAGGAGATCTCCAAACACCACCACGAAGACCAAGGAGATCCCCAAACAGCACCATGAAGACCAAGGATATCTCCAAACAACACCATGCAGACAAAGGAGATCTCCGAACAACACCATGAAGACCAAGGATATCTCCGAACAACACCATGAAGACCAAGGATATCTCCAAACAACACCATGCAGAAAAAGGAGATCTCCGAACAACACCATGAAGACCAAGGAGACCTCCAAACACCACCATGAAGCCCAAGGAGATCTCCAAACACCAACATGAAGACCAAGGAGATCTCCAAACACCACCATGAAGCCCAAGGAGATCTCCAAACACCACCATGAAGACCAAGGAGATCTCCAAACACCACCACGAAGACCAAGGAGATCTTCAAACAAGTCAGGGACAAAGTTGTTGAGACGTACAAGTCAGGGTTGGGTTATAAAAAACTATTCCAATCTCTGATGATCTCTCGGAGCACCATCTAAACCATTCATCAAATGGAAAGAACATGGTGCCTGAACAAACCTGCCCAGAGAGGGCCGCCCATCAAAACTGACAGCCTGGGCAAGGAGGGCATTATTCAGAGAGGCAGCACAGAGAGCAAAGGTAACCCTGAAGGAGGGATCAATCAAAAGAGGAAAGTACTCAAGAATGAGTGGTAGAGCGGAATAGTATCAGGGTGAGGGTAAAGAAATAGCAGTACAATAAGTGGCTCCTAAAACAACCCAGGATGTCAAACTGGTAATAAAGTGCATATGGTACAAACTGTAATAACCATTAAGACAAACCAAAAGGTATATATGTTAAAGTTTACCCATAGTGCAGTGTTAATGCCTGTCCACAGTGCCACAAATGCCCCAACGCGCAATTCGCAGATGTGCTTTCTCAAGGGGAGTGACATCCTTTACCCGCTGCCTGATACTATTATGCTCTACCACTCATTCTTACTTGAGTACTTTCCTATTTTGATTGATCCCTCCCACATGCTTCATGTTTTAACCTTTGATTCATGTCTTTTTGTAACACGTATTATTATTTTTTTTAATAAAATCTCCATTAGTTTTGTGAGTGGTGTGCTCTGGATACCTTGTATCCGCTTTCTAGGCTGTACTCTTTAGAGGTGGCCTTTATGGAAAAGTGGGCAGAAAAAAGCCTTTACTTACAAAAATTGTAAGGCTCACTTTCAGTTTGCCTAAAGACATGTGGGACACTCTCAAAATGTATGAAGACAGGTGCTGTGGTCAGATTAGACCATAATTTAACTTTTTGGTCACCAAGGTAAATGCTATGTCTGGCATCAAATCAACACGGCTCATCAAGCCAAGAACACCATCCCCACAGTGAAACATGGTGGTAGCAGCATCATATTGTGGGAATGCTTTTTGGGAGCAGGGACAGGGAAAATGTTTGGAGTCGAGGGGAAGATGGATGGTGCAAAATACAGGTGATATTCTTGGGCAAAACCTGTTTCAACCTGTCAGTGATTTGCAACTGAGATGAGGGTTCACCTCCCAACAAGACAACAATCCAAAGCATCCTGCTAAAGCAACCCAAAACTGGAACTGCGGGCACCTACTTCATCCCTCAAACTAGGGGGAGACCCAAGGATATTCCTGTCCCCCGGATTACCGCAAAAGGTGGGGATGCCAGGGGCACGCACCTTGCTGTGCTCCTATCTTAACCCTTATCTGTTCCCTCTCCCACCCAGGGAGGTGGGTGACCCACGTGTATAGGATTACGCTAACCAGACAGAAAGGGTAAACAGACAGGGATAAACAAAAACTACAGTCATACAAATACACTCAGAAAACAACAGATGTTGGAAACAGGGGAGAAATAGGAAGGAGAGGCGAAATGGGAGAGGATGAGGATAACAGCACCACATAGAAATCTCCTGAACACTCTCCAGCCACCAACTCCAAACTCTGAACTTCATCTTCAACACCAAACCAGGAAGTGTGAACTATTACTGGCAATTCCCACATGCCAGTGGCGAGCATATACAGTGGGGCAAAAAAGTATTTAGTCAGTCAGCAATAGTGCAAGTTCCACCACTTAAAAAGATGAGAGGCGTCTGTAATTTACATCATAGGTAGACCTCAACTATGGGAGACAAACTGAGAAAAAAAAATCCAGAAAATCACATTGTCTGTTTTTTTTAACAATTTATTTGCATATTATGGTGGAAAATAAGTATTTGGTCAGAAACAAACAATCAAGATTTCTGGCTCTCACAGACCTGTAACTTCTTCTTTAAGAGTCTCCTCTTTCCTCCACTCATTACCTGTAGTAATGGCACCTGTTTAAACTTGTTATCAGTATAAAAAGACACCTGTGCACACCCTCAAACAGTCTGACTCAAAACTCCACTATGGTGAAGACCAAAGAGCTGTCAAAGGACACCAGAAACAAAATTGTGGCCCTGCACCAGGCTGGGAAGACTGAATCTGCAATAGCCAACCAGCTTGGAGTGAAGAAATCAACAGTGGGAGCAATAATTAGAAAATGGAAGACATACAAGACCACTGATAATCTCCCTCGATCTGGGGCTCCACGCAAAATCCCTCCCCGTGGGGTCAGAATGATCACAAGAACGGTGAGCAAAAATCCCAGAACCACGCGGGGGGACCTAGTGAATGAACTGCAGAGAGCTGGGACCAATGTAACAAGGCCTACCATAAGTAACACACTACGCCACCATGGACTCAGATCCTGCAGTGCCAGACGTGTCCCACTGCTTAAGCCAGTACATGTCTGGGCCCGTCTGAAGTTTGCTAGAGAGCATTTGGATGATCCAGAGGAGTTTTGGGAGAATGTCCTATCGTCTGATGAAACCAAACTGGAACTGTTTGGTAGAAACACAACTTGTCGTGTTTGGAGGAAAAAGAATACTGAGTTGCATCCATCAAACACCATACCTACTGTAAAGCATGGTGGTGGAAACATCATGCTTTGGGGCTGTTTCTCTGCCAAGGGGCCCAGACGACTGATCCGGGTACATGAAAGAATGAATGGGGCCATGTATCGTGAGATTTTGAGTGCAAACCTCCTTCCATCAGCAAGGGCATTGAAGATGAAGCGTGGCTGGGTCTTTCAACATGACAATGATCCAAAGCACACCGCCAGGGCAACGAAGGAATGGCTTCGTAAGAAGCATTTCAAGGTCCTGGAGTGGCCTAGCCAGTCTCCAGATCTCAACCCTATAGAAAACCTTTGGAGGGAGTTGAAAGTCCGTGTTGCCAAGCGAAAAGCCAAAAACATCACTGCTCTAGAGGAGATCTGCATGGAGGAATGGGCCAACATACCAACAACAGTGTGTGGCAACCTTGTGAAGACTTACAGAAAACATTTGACCTCTGTCATTGCCAACAAAGGATATATTACAAAGTATTGAGATGAAATTTTGTTTCTGACCAAATACTTATTTTCCACCATAATATGCAAATAAATTGTTAAAAAAACAGACAATGTGATTTTCTGGATTTTTTTTTCTCAGTTTGTCTCCCATAGTTGAGGTCTACCTATGATGTAAATTACAGACGCCTCTCATCTTTTTAAGTGGTGGAACTTGCACTATTGCTGACTGACTAAATACTTTTTTGCCCCACTGTATACTAGAGAGGAGTGGCCAACACAGAACAGCTGAGACAATTCAGGATGGAGAGCTCCATTAGATCATCTGAACAGATTAACCCCAGCCAGAGCAAGAAAACCTGCACTGTTTAATAGGATGTGGTCAAGCCATTCTAATCAGTGCAGGAGTTCGGGTAACCAGACGTTGCGATCTTCTGGCCTCTCTCTGTTGCAGTATCCCAGTGATCTCATAGAGACTTATCCAAAGTAACTCGCAGCTATAATTGCTGCAAAAGGAGACACGACAAAGTACTGACTTTAGAGGGGTGAATAGTTTTGCACACTGAAGTTTTCAGTTATTTTGTCCTGTTTGTTGTTTTATTCAAAATGAAAAGAAAACCAATTGTTCACAGTTATAGGAATGTTCTTTACATGAACTGATGAAAACCTTAAAAAAAACATTGAAACTCCAGGTTGTGAGGCAGTAAAATGCAAAAAAAATGTCAAGTAGGTGAAAACTTTCTCAAGCCAATGTATGTGTCTTCAGGAGAAGTAGTGCACATGTTACCCATTCGCTCCATTCACTTCTATGGGTGTAAATGAGTAGCAGTGTGACCCCTGCTCTATTTAGTTCCATGGTATTAGGAGAGTGGTAGTGTGAATTTGTGACCAATATTCCATTTACTTCTATGGGACTGATTAAGAACAGTCCAATGGAAGTGAATGGAGCGGTGAGATACATGTACACTAGAGCTCCAGTCACACAAGAGTGTGCATCTAAAACATACGAACCCTGCTATAGAGAAGGCATCCAGCTCTGCTACATGTGCTCCCCTGCCTGCCTCTGCTCCTCAGCAGTCTCTACTCGTCCCTAACCTCTGCTCCTTGCCAACCTCTGCTACTCACCAGCCTCTGCTCTTCGCCAGCCTCTGCTACTTGCCAGCCTTTGCTACTTGCCAGCCTCTGCTCTTTGCCAGCCTTTGCTTCCCACCAGCTTCTGCTTCCCACCAGCCTCTACACTCCACTAGCCGTTTCTTCTTGCCAGCTTTTGCTCCCCGCCTGCCTCTGCTTCCCGCAAGATTCTGTTCCCCGCCAACCTCTGTTCCTTGGCAGCCTCTGCTCCTTGCCAGCCTTTGCTCCCCACCAGCCTCTGCTCCCTGCCAACCTCTGCTCCCTGGCAGCTTCTGCTCCTTGCCAGTCTTTGCTCCATGCCAGCCTCTGCTCCCCACCAGCCTCTGCTCCCCGCCAGCCTATGCTCTCCGGCAGCCTCTACTCCTTGCCAGTCTTTGCTCCCCGCCAGCCTCTGCTCCCTGCCAGCCTCTGCTCTCTGCCAACTTCTGCTCCCCACCAGCCAATGCTCCCCGCCAGCCTCTGCTCCTTGCCAGCCTCTGCTTCCTGCCAGCTACTACTCCCCACCAGCCTCTCCTCCCTGCCAGCTTCTAATCCCCGCCAACCTCTTCTCCCCACCAGCCTCTGCTCCCTGGCAGCTTCTGCTCCCCGACAGCCTTTCGCTCCCCGACAGCCTCTCCTCCCCACCAGCCTCTGCTCCCCGCCAGCCTCTCCTCCCCACCAGTCTCTGCTCCCCACCAGCTTCCGCTCCCAGCCAGCCTCTCACTCCCCTCCAGCCTCTCCTCCCCACCAACCTATGCTCCTCTGCCCGCTAGTCTCTACACCCCACCCGCATCTCGCTCCCCACCGATCTCTCCTCCCCACAGCCTCTGCTGCTCCCTGCCAGCTTCTGCTCCCTGCCAGTGTCTCACTCCCTGCCATCCTCTCCTCCCCATCAGCTTCTCCCCGCCAGCCTCTCATCCCCACCAGCCTCTCCTCCCCACCAGTCTCTGCTCCTCGCCAGCCTCTCCTCCCCACCAGTCTCTGCTCCTCGCCAACCTCTCCTCCCCACCAGCCTCTCCTCCCCACCAGTCTCTGCTCCTCGCCAACCTCTCCTCCCCACCAGCCTCTCCTCCCCACCAGTCTCTGCTCCTCGCCAACCTCTCATCCCCGCCAGCCTCTCCTCCCCACCAGTCTCTGCTCCTCGCCAGCCTCTCCTCCCCACCAGCCTCTCCTCCCCACCAGTCTCTGCTCCTCGCCAACCTCTCCTCCCCACCAGCCTCTCCTCCCCACCAGTCTCTGCTCCTCGCCAACCTCTCCTCCCCACCAGCCTCTCCTCCCCACCAGCCTCTGTCCTCGCCAGCCTCTCTTCTCCACCAGCCTCTGTTCCCCGCCAACAGACCTTGGATGTAATTTTCTATGCAGCACACAATGGGGTCTGTCCATCTGGAGTACAATGACCACCGGCCTGTGATTGCTCTACCATTCTGCCCCCCTAGTTCTATGAATGGGGTGCGGCCCCCATCTCTGAATTTTCCAAACATTCGCCCGGTGCTGGGTTTTCTGGACTTGTAATCTCCTGTAAGAACATCACTTTGTGTCCCCAACAAAAGAGCCACAAAGAAGCCGGCAGAGACCTCATTCATGGGAATCTCTATCAAGCAGGCGGTGATGTGGCGGTGGGCCGTGATCCATACAGCCCGGCGGGGTGAACAACTCCCTAATGGGCCGGGGAGCAAAAGTGATGGGGGATCATTGTTCTATTCACAGAGAAGAACATAACTTCAAAAGACAAAGCAGAGATGAGGGTTACATGGCCCAACGAGATACATAGATAATAGATAAATAAATAAATAGATAAATAAATAGGTAATAGATAATAGATAGATAGATGATAGATAATAGATGATAGATAATAGATAGATGATAGATAATAGATAGATGATAGATAATAGATTGATAGATGATAGATAATAGATAATAGATAAGAGATGGATAGTGTGATGGTGTGATATGTTATGTGGGTATCATTTTTGTGTATATTTATATTTTACTGATTATCATGGTGTTCTCTTGTAGGATGAGTTATTTGCCAATTCATGAATTGCTGTTGCTGCCATCTGATATCAGCCCCCACAGTACCATACTGTTTGCTAATATGTTAATGACATGTTGACCTAGCTTGTTGAAACAATGACCCCTGTGACATAGTAACATAGTAACATAGTAACATAGTTAGTAAGGCCGAAAAAAGACATTTGTCCATCCAGTTCAGCCTATATTCCATTATAATAAATACCCAGATCTACGTCCTTCTACAGAACCTAATAATTGTATGATACAATATTGTTCTGCTCCAGGAAGACATCCAGGCCTCTCTTGAACCCCTCGACTGAGTTCGCCATCACCACCTCCTCAGGCAAGCAATTCCAGATTCTCACTGCCCTAACAGTAAAGAATCCTCTTCTATGTTGGTGGAAAAACCTTCTCTCCTCCAGACGCAAAGAATGCCCTCTTGTGCCCGTCACCTTCCTTGGTATAAACAGATCCTCAGCGAGATATTTGTATTGTCCCCTTATATACTTATACATGGTTATTAGATCGCCCCTCAGTCGTCTTTTTTCTAGACTAAATAATCCTAATTTCGCTAATCTATCTGGGTATTGTAGTTCTCCCATCCCCTTTATTAATTTTGTTGCCCTCCTTTGTACTCTCTCTAGTTCCATTATATCCTTCCTGAGCACCGGTGCCCAAAACTGGACACAGTACTCCATGTGCGGTCTAACTAGGGATTTGTACAGAGGCAGTATAATGCTCTCATCATGTGTATCCAGACCTCTTTTAATGCACCCCATGATCCTGTTTGCCTTGGCAGCTGCTGCCTGGCACTGGCTGCTCCAGGTAAGTTTATCATTAACTAGGATCCCCAAGTCCTTCTCCCTGTCAGATTTACCCAGTGGTTTCCCGTTCAGTGTGTAATGGTGATATTGATTCCCTCTTCCCATGTGTATAACCTTACATTTATCATTGTTAAACCTCATCTGCCACCTTTCAGCCCAAGTTTCCAACTTATCCAGATCCATCTGTAGCAGAATACTATCTTCTCTTGTATTAACTGCTTTACATAGTTTTGTATCATCTGCAAATATCGATATTTTACTGTGTAAACCTTCTACCAGATCATTAATGAATATGTTGAAGAGAACAGGTCCCAATACTGACCCCTGCGGTACCCCACTGGTCACAGCGACCCAGTTAGAGACTATACCATTTATAACCACCCTCTGCTTTCTATCACTAAGCCAGTTACTAACCCATTTACACACATTTTCCCCCAGACCAAGCATTCTCATTTTGTGTACCAACCTCTTGTGCGGCACGGTATCAAACGCTTTGGAAAAATCGAGATATACCACGTCCAATGACTCACCGTGGTCCAGCCTATAGCTTACCTCTTCATAAAAACTGATTAGATTGGTTTGACAGGAGCGATTTCTCATAAACCCATGCTGATATGGAGTTAAACAGTTATTCTCATTGAGATAATCCAGAATAACATCCCTCAGAAACCCTTCAAATATTTTACCAACAATAGAGGTTAGACTTACTGGCCTATAATTTCCAGGTTCACTTTTAGAGCCCTTTTTGAATATTGGCACCACATTTGCTATGCGCCAGTCCTGCGGAACAGACCCTGTCGCTATAGAGTCCCTAAAAATAAGAAATAATGGTTTATCTATTACATTACTTAGTTCTCTTAGTACTCGTGGGTGTATGCCATCCGGACCCGGAGATTTATCTATTTTAATCTTATTTAGCCGGTTTCGCACCTCTTCTTGGGTTAGATTGGTGACCCTTAATATGGGGTTTTCATTGTTTCTTGGGATTTCACCTAGCATTTCATTTTCCACCGTGAATACCGTGGAGAAGAAGGTGTTTAATATGCTAGCTTTTTCCTCGTCATCTACAACCATTCTTTCCTCACTATTTTTTAAGGGGCCTACATTTTCAGTTTTTATTCTTTTACTATTGATATAGTTGAAGAACAGTTTGGGATTAGTTTTACTCTCCTTAGCAATGTGCTTCTCTGTTTCCTTTTTGGCAGCTTTAATTAGTTTTTTAGATAAAGTATTTTTCTCCCTATAGTTTTTTAGAGCTTCAATGGTGCCATCCTGCTTTAGTAGTGCAAATGCTTTCTTTTTACTGTTAATTGCCTGTCTTACTTCTTTGTTTAGCCACATTGGGTTTTTCCTATTTCTAGTCCTTTTATTCCCACAAGGTATAAACCGCTTACACTGCCTATTTAGGATGTTCTTAAACATTTCCCATTTATTATCTGCATTCTCATTTCTGAGGATATTGTCCCAGTCTACCAGATTAAGGGCATCTCTAAGCTGGTCAAACTTTGCCTTCCTAAAGTTCAATGTTTTTGTGACTCCCTGACAAGTCCCCCTAGTGAAAGACAGGTGAAACTGCACAATATTGTGGTCGCTATTTCCTAAATGCCCAACCACCTGCAGATTTGTTATTCTGTCAGGTCTATTAGATAGTATTAGGTCTAAAAGTGCTGCTCCTCTGGTTGGATTCTGCACCAATTGTGAAAGATAATTTTTCTTGGTTATTAGCAGAAACCTGTTGCCTTTATGGGTTTCACAGGTTTCTGTTTCCCAGTTAATATCCGGGTAGTTAAAGTCCCCCATAACCAGGACCTCATTATGGGTTGAAGCTTCATCTATCTGCTTTAGAAGTAGACTTTCCATGCTTTCTGTTATATTTGGGGGTTTGTAACAGACCCCAATGAGAATTTTGTTACCATTTTTCCCTCCATGAATTTCAACCCATATGGACTCGACATCCTCATTCCCTTCGCTAATATCCTCCCTTAAAGTGGACTTTAGACAAGACTTTACATAGAGACAAACCCCTCCTCCTCTCCGATTTTTACGATCCTTTCTAAACAGACTGTAACCCTGTAAGTTAACTGCCCAGTCATAGCTTTCATCTAACCATGTCTCGGTTATTCCCACTATGTCAAAGTTACCTGTAGATATTTCTGCTTCTAGTTCTTCCATCTTGTTTGTCAGGCTTCTGGCGTTTGCGAGCATGCAGTTCAGAGGATTTTGTTTTGTTCCAATCTCCTCACTGTGGATTGTTTTAGAAATGTTCTTACCTCCCTTCTGAGTATGTTTTCCTGGATCTTCTTTGTTCAAGTCTAATGTTTTTCTTCCCGTCCCCTCTTCTTCTAGTTTAACGCCCTCCTGATGAGTGTAGCGAGTCTTCTGGCGAATGTGTGTTTCCCAGGTTTGTTGAGGTGTAGTCCGTCTCTGGCGAGGAGTCCATCATACCAGTAATTCACACCGTGGTCCAGGAATCCAAATCCTTGTTGTCTGCACCATCGTCTTAGCCAGTTGTTTGCATCAAGGATCCTGTTCCATCTCCTGGTGCCATGCCCGTCTACTGGAAGGATAGAAGAAAAAACTACCTGTGCATCCAGTTCCTTTACTTTCTTCCCCAACTCTTCAAAGTCCTTGCAGATTGTCGGTAGGTCCTTCCTTGCCGTGTCATTGGTGCCAACATGTATCAGAAGAAATGGGTGGACGTCCTTGGAGCTGAAGAGCTTTGGTATCCTATCGGTCACATCCTTGATCATCGCACCTGGAAGGCAGCATACTTCTCTTGCAGTTATGTCCGGTCTGCAGATGGCTGCTTCTGTGCCTCTCAGTAGTGAGTCTCCCACCACCACCACTCTTCGTTGCTTCTTGGCTGTACTTTTTGCTGTCACTTGTTGCTGTGTGCCCTTTTCTTTTTTGCTTGCTGGTATTGCTTCATTCTTAGGTGTGCCATCTTCATCCTCTACAAAGATTTGATATCGGTTCTTCAGTTGTGTGGTTGGTGATTTCTCCATGGTCTTCTTGCTTCTTTTGGTCACATGCTTCCACTCATCTGCTTTTGGAGGTTCTCTGACACTTTTTGCACCTTCTGTGACCAGTAGAGATGCTTCTGTTCTGTCTAGAAAGTCTTCATTCTCTTTGATGAGTTTCAAAGTTGCTATTCTTTCTTCCAGACCCCGCACCTTTTCTTCTAAAAGGGCCACTAGTCTACACTTCTGACAGGTGAAATTGGATTCTTCTTCTGGTCGATCTGTGAACATGTAGCACATGCTGCAGCTCACCATGTAGGTTGTCACATCTGCCATGTTGCTCCTAGATCCTGCTGACTTGCTGTGTGTTTTCCTTCTTGTGTAATCTACTCAGCCAAGCTCTCTTGCAATAATGTCCTACAGGCAAAAATTCGCGCGCCGTAAGGCGCGCGGTTTGGTGATGCTTTCGAAGCAGCTGGTCCCGGCTATACCCAACGATCTTCTAGCTTAGGGAGACTTCGCTTCTCCCAGAAGGCACCTGGAATATGCAAATTAGCCTCCTGAAGCTTGAATCCCTGGTTTGGTGACCCACCCCCCTAACCTGTGAATGAGGAGGGGGACTTGTAAATATCAGGGAGGGAGACACAGATCAGTCCTGTGTGGAATGATGATGTGAACACAGCATGTCAGAGAGAAGGGGAAGCATATGGACCATTTTTTATCCTCTGTCTGCTGGATTATTGGACTTTCATCTCCTTGGACATTTATCCGGTTACTGAACTGCATTCGGCTTATGGACTATCTTATCCTTTGTGTGGTGGATCGTATATGGACCTTTCATGTTTTTGCCTAAATAAAGGTCTTGGGATTGTTTACTATACACCATGTTCCAAATTATTATGCAAATGACATTTTTCGCGGATTTTCCTAAATGGTCGGTGCAAATGACAGTCAGTCTCATAAAAGTCATCACCCGTTAGATTATACATCGAATTTAATGGAACAAACCTCCTAATGATAACAGTATAATCTCCAAAATGAATAAAACCCCACAATGCACTGTTCCAAATTATTAGGCACAGTAGAATTTATAAACATTTGATATGTTTTAAAGAACTGAAAATGCTCATTTGTGGAATTTGCAGCATTAGGAGGTCACATTCACTAAACAAAGCAGATATTTAACTCCAAAACCTCCTAACAGGCCAAGTTACATGTAACATAGGAGCCTTCTTTGATATCATCTTCACAATTCTTGCATCCATTGAACTTGTGAGTTTTTGGAGAGTTTCTGCTTGTATTTCTTCACCTCCAGAGCTGCTGTTTTGATGTGATCGGCCTCCCACCCTCATAGATCTTGTGCTGGATGATACTCCAAAGGTTCTCTATGGGGTTGAGGTCAGGGGAAGATGGCGGCCGCACCATGAGTTTATCTCCTTTTATGCCCATAGCAGCCAATGACTCAGAGGTTTCTTTGCAGCATGAGATGGGGCATTGTCAGCATGATGATGATTTTGCTCCTGAGGGCACGTTTCTGCTTTTTATACCATGGAAGAAAGTTGTCAGTCAGAAACTGTATATACTTTACAGAGGTCATTTTCACAACTTCAGGAACCTTAAAGGGCTCTACCAGCTATTTCCCCATGATTCCTGCCCAAAACATGACTCCTCCACCTCCTTGCTGACATCGCAGCCTTGTTGGGACATGGTGGCCATCCACCAACCATCCACATCTCCATCCATCTGGACCATCCAGGGTTGCTCGACACTCATAGGTAAATAAGACTGTTTGAAAATTAGTCTTCATGTATGTCTGGCCCCACTGCAACCGTTTCTGCTTGTGAACACTGTTTATGGGTGGCCGAATAGTAGATTTATGCACCACAGCAAGCCTTTGAAGGATCCTGCACCTTGAGGTTCGAGGGAATCCAGAGGCACCAGCAGCTTCAAATAACTGTTTGCTGCTTTGTAATGGTATTTTAGCAGTTGCTCTCTTAATCCAATTAATTTTTCTGGCAGAAACCTTCCTCATTATGCCTTTATCAGCACGAACATGTCTGTGCTCAGATTCAGCCACAAATCTCTTAACAGTACAATGATCATGCTTACGTTTTTTGGGAAATATCTAATGTTTTCAACCCTTGGCCAAGGCATTGTACTATTTGATGCTTTTCGGCAGCAGAGAGATCCTTATTCTTTCCCATGTTACTTGAAAACTGTGGGCTGCTTAATAATCTGGAACATCATTTTTAAGTAGTTTTCCTTTAATTAGAATCACCTGGAAAACTAATTATCACGTGTTTAAGATTGATTTCAGTGATCTATTGAGACGCAATACCATCCATGAGTTTATTTGAAAAACAAAACAATTAAATCTTTATGACACTTAAATCCAATTTGCATAATAATTTGGAACACAGTGTACTCTAGCTCTGTTGATTGTGTGATACTGGAGAAAGACCCCATGGCAACTGGTGGCAAGCAGTGGGATCAACAGAGAGTAAAGCCCCCGTCACACACAGCGAGATCGCTAGCGAGATCGCTGAGTTTTGTGACGCAACAGCGATCTAAGTAGCGATCTCGCTATGTGTGACACGTACCAGCGATCAGGCCCCTGCTGTGAGATCGCTGGTCGTGTCGGAATGGCCTGGGCCATTTTTTGATCGTTGAGGTCCCGCTGACATCGCTGAATCGACGTGTGTGACGCCGATTCAGCGATGTCTTCGCTGGTAACCAGGGTAAACATCGGGTAACTAAGCGCAGGGCCGCGCTTAGTAACCCGATGTTTACCCTGGTTACCATCGTAAAAAAACAAACAGTACATACTTACATTCAGCTGTCTGTCCCTTGCCGTCTATTTCCTGCACTGACTGCTGGCTGCAAAGTGAAAGTGAAAGCACAGCACAGCGGTGAGTCACACAGCGGTGACTCACCGCTGTGGCTGTGCTCTGCTTTCACTTTGCGGCCAGCAGTCAGTGCAGCAAACAGACGGCAAGGGACAGACAGCTGAATGTAAGTATGTACTGTTTGTTTTTTTACGATGGTAACCAGGGTAAACATCGGGTTACTAAGCGCGGCCCTGCGCTTAGTTACCCGATGTTTACCCTGGTTACCGGGGACCTCGGGATCGTTGGTCGCTGGAGAGCGGTCTGTGTGACTGCTCTCCAGCGACCAAACAGCGACGCTGCAGCGATCCGGATCGTTGTCGGTATCGCTGCAGCGTCGCTAAGTGTGACGGTTCCTTAACCTAATGGAGAACCACCCACAGAGTGAGTTCAGAAATTGGACTGTGTCCAGTTTACAGGAAAGAGCCAGAGAGCTGGGCCTGAACTACCAGGGACTGACTAAAGAGGCGTTAATTGACCTACTGGTGGGTGCCAGCCAGACCACCTACTCCCATATGTCTGAAGGACGAGCATGGGGGCGAGGACCCCCACCCCAAAAAAGCCAGTGGGTGGTGTGGTACGAAGAAGAGATGGCGGTTCTGGGCCCTGGCGTCTCTGAGGAGTACAAGGAGGAGGCTGCCTGCCGGCCACAGCGGAGACCAGAAGCAATGGAGCTTGAAAGAGGGAGTAATGCAATGTGGAATGTAAACCCAATGATCTGGGAGCCTGTACGGATCACCCGGACAGAGTTTAAGCCATTTGATGAGGCTTCCGGAGATGTGGAGGGGTCTTTGAGCAGTAGTGTGCTGTGATGGAGGTGCCCCACTCTGGCTAGATGTGTTTGCTAGTGGGACTCATGAACGGTAGCCTGGCGGAGGCTTACCGAACCATTGACTCACAGCGGAATCGGAATTATAACATTGTAAAGCAGACTATCCTGGATTACCAGGCTATCACCCCAGACTCATATAGGGCCAAGTTCTGAGACCTCCCATGCACCACGGGGGGGTCGTTTAGGATGTATGCACATAAGATGCCCCAGGCATGTTGGAGATGGCTGGAAGCAGAAAACGCCTTTACTGTGGAAGATGTTATACAGGTGTTCCTTAAAGAACAATTTCTTGCCAAGTGCCCCGCAGAGGTACGGGAATGGGTCCGGGAGCGCACGCCGTGCACCGTGGATAGAGCTGCAACCCTGGCCAATGAAGCCCTTACTATCCGACCGCAGTGGAGGAGGCTTCTGGACAATGAACCACGGCCTTCTCCCGCTCCCTGTCCCACTCCGATTTTATCTGCCCGTCCACCTGGGCGCAAGCTGATGACAATCACGCCTCACAATCCTGGGCCCCAACAGTTCCGACCACGACCTGGGGGTATCACAGAGAGGAGATGTTATGGGTGTGGACAACCTCAACATTTGCAGTCTGGCTGTCCCTCCAGGACTCGGAGGAAGCCCCACCAACCCCACCTCGTCCAGTACATTTTGTGCACTCCATCCCGCCTGAGGAAGAGCTACCACCACCCCCACCAGAGAGGGCCACAGACCCGGGTACCATAGATACCCCTCCTGGAGTGTACGGACTCCGGCTTTTGTCTATCAGAAATACAGAGCAACGGCATTGCCACCTGCAGGATGTCTAAATTGATGGATACAAAGTGTCAGGATTTAGAGACACGGGGGCATTCCTGACTATCGCTGACCCCCGTGTGGTTCGACCTGAGGCAATCCACCAGGGCCCGGGAATTCCCGTTGTCCTGGCGGGGGGTGTCAGCAAATATGTACAGCAAGCTTTGGTATGTTTGGATTATGGTTTTGGAGAAAAACTGTGTTGGACTGGAGTTATGGACTTCCTGCAGATATCCTCCTTGGAAATAACATTGGGGAGTTACAAAGTCATTTTGTGGGAGCAGAAGGTCCGTGGGCCTCTCAATCTTCTGAAAGAACAATTGGAGGGAGATATGGCAGATACCGGAACGCCCATCATTCCCTACGTTCTAGAGTTCAGAGACTGTCTCGCCCAGCAAGCTACCTTGGCTAATGAACATCAGCGAACAGCCCAGTCGATTGATTGATAGATGATAGATAATAGATAAGAGATGGCTAGTGTGATGGTGTGATATGCTATGTGGGTATCATTTTTGTGTATATTTATATTTTACTGATTATCATGGTGTTCTCCTGTAGGATGAGTTATTTGCCAATTGATGAATTGCTGTTGCTGCTATCTGATATCAGCCCCCACAGTACTGTATTGTTTGCTAATATGCTAATGACATGTTGACCTAGCTTGTTGAAACAATGACCCCTGTGACCCACCCCCCTAACCTGTGAATGAGGAGGGGGACTTGTAAATATCAGGGAGGGAGACACAGATCAGTCCTGGGTGGAATGATGATGTGTTCACAGCATCTCAGAGAGAAAGAAGAGTATATGGACTATGTTATCCTCTGTCTGCTGGACTATTGGACTCTCATCTACTTGGACATTTATCCGGTTACTGAACTGCATTCGGCTTCTGGTCTATCTTATCCTTTGTGTGGTGGATCCTATATGGACCTTTTGTGTTTTTGCTTAAATAAAGGCCTTGGAATTGTTTACTATACTCTAGCTCTGTTGATTGTGTGATACCGGAGAAGGACCCCGTGACAGATAGATAGATGATAGATAGATACATAATAGATATATTATAGATAGAAAATAGATAGTTAGATAGATGACAGATACAGATGACAGATAGACAATAGATATATAATTGCTAGATAGATAGATGATAGATAAATAATAGATAGATAATAGATATACATAGCTAAATAGATAGAATGATAGATAATAGATATTTGAATAAAGACATACTAAATATATAGTTATGAGAAACAAAGAAAGAAAGACGGAAGGAAAGAAAAAAGACAAAGAAATAAAAGAGAAAGAGAAAAGAAAGAAGTAAACATAGAATGAATGAGGTAGAAAGAAAGAAAAGAGAAGAACGAAAGAAGAATGGAAAGATAGAATTACAGATAGATAGATATGGGATAGATAATTAAAAAAATATTTAGTGAAAATTTCTATCATTTCAATTCAAAAAGGAAATTGCACGATGGCATCTGCCAGGGAGGGAGACATGGCGCTGCCAGTTGGATATGTCCGCAAACATTGGTCTCTGAATGAGAGTGTCCTGTCTCCAGGGGCCTGGAACAGAAGGAAGCCTCAATAACTGAGGCGTAGATACAAGATCCCGACAGGCTGGGGCTGGCCTGGTGCTGGCAGCGTCTGTGCCGTCCTTGTCTGTGCCATGCTCCACCAGAGAGGCCTGCGCTACCCTGATATGTGAGTAGTCTCTGTTTACAGATGGGTATGGACTTACATAGGAATTATATCAAACCTTCCTGCACAGATAAAATCTCTAGAAAATATTTATATTATATAGCTAGCTAGATGGATAGATAGATATGAGATAGATAAATAAAGAAAAAAATGCATCAGCATTAAATCCATATAATGAGGGTGCAAGCCATTAGATAAAGATTATAAAATATTGAAAAGAGGCAGCACTCCCTAATAGTATAGGCTTCTTTGTAGACGGAGTGAGTTCGCTCTGCACTCCTGTCCCACCGATGACAGCAGCCACAGCGTCTCATGTGTGATGCTCCAACCTCAGCACCTCCTATTCTCCAGTCCCAGCATCTCCTATGTGATGTATATATACTCAATCTCAGTGTCTCCTATGTGATGTATGTACTTAACACCAGTGTCTTCTATGTGATCTATATGCACCAGCCCTGGTGTCTCCTATGTGATGTATAAAGCAGTCTCAGTGTCTCCTATGTGATGTATATACAGCACTCTCAGTGTATCCTATGTGATGTATACAGCAGTCCTGGTGTCCCTTATGAAATGTATACAGCATTCTCAGTGTCTCCTATGTGATATATACAGAAGTCCCAGTTTCTTCTATGTGATGTATGTAGTTCTCTATGTTATGTATATATAGATGTGTCAATGTTTCTTATGTGATGTATACACAGCAGTTTCAGTAACTCCTATGTGATGTATATACTGCAGATCTCAGGGTCTGTGATGTGATGTATATATTGCAATCTTGGTGTATCTTATGTGACTTCACTTACAAAATATTATTCTTTATTGATTTTTTTTTCTTTCTTTTTTTTTTTTTTTGGAGGGGGGGGGGGCAATTTATGACTTCTGCTATGGGGCCCCATGATATCATGATATCTATGTATGGCCCTGGGTGGAGAAATATCAATAGATCCAAACCAGCCTCATAAATCATGGTATAAATGAAATACTATTAAGAAGAGATTAAAAGGAGACTCTACAAGGTCCCCTAAAATAGCTGCAGTGCTCATCCAAATACATATATAAAAGACTATGGAAGATGCCTAAGTAAGACCTAGAAATGAAATTAATAATATGTTATACATTTTATATGATCAGATCAATCTAGCAAATACTCGGAAGATGGTGTAAGTGTAACATTCATATTTGATCTCTTAGAACTGTTGTTGAAAGCTAATTATTTTCTTTTTGGTTACACGTTCTTTGTTCAGCAATGTGGAACCGCCATGGGAGCTAACATGATGCCCGAGTATGCAAATATCGTGATGAGTGCACTTGAGTGCAACTTATCATTATATGAAACATCATTTGCTTCAAGCATGGAATACATTTTCTATTTTTTGCCTATACTATAAGGTATTGCTTTCTTTTTTTTTCACTATTTTAGATAGAAAGATAAATAGGAATGTATGCAATAGAAAAAAGATTGATAGATAAATACAGTAGACAGAATTCCTGAAATATCCTAAAATACAGACAAGACCCCTCATTACAATCATAATGTTAAAACAAAAGTTTGAAAACCCAGTCCGGCTCGGGGAACCCTGAGTTAAAGGTACGGGTCTGATGAGAAGAGTCCTCTGGGCAGCTCCCTCAAGCTCCTCCTTGTTGATTGCTTAGTTTCTCCCTTTTACTGTTTATTATCAGCTCTCAGATCTGTCTTTGTAGAAATATTTTAATACATTCTTATAGAGTTGGGGGTCAGTCATGGAACAATTAGCTTCTTTATCATGACATGATCCGGAGAAATCAACAAAGCTCAGATATACCGTTGGCTTATAAATCTGGATTAGATTTATGGGAATACAGGTCTGCGTGTAACCAGGGACGCTGCTCCTTAATCCCATGAGATTGTTTTTAGATGCAGTTTACCCATTGATACCTTTCCCCGGGGGACGGTTCACCATCCCTTTAATAAGCACCATCTGCTTCTGTCTCATGTCCATCAGACTGTGAAGAGCTCTGACCGTTCATGTTACACTTTCCCCTTCACAAATTAAATTAAAAGTAACCACATGTTTAATAAATCCGAGCAGTCACACTGCGGTGTTTACACGGGATATTATTTTGGAAAGATTGGTTACATAGATAAATAGAAAACAGATAGATAGAAGGATAGATAAATAAAAGATAATAGATAATAGATAGATGATAGGTAATAATAATAATCTTTTATTTACGGTATATAGCGCCAACATATTCCGCAGCGCTTTACAGTTTGCACACATGATCATTGCTGTCCCCGATGGGGCTCACAATCTATATTATGATATATAGATAATTAGATAGATGATAGATATATAGATAATAGATAGATAATAGATAGATAATAGATAGATAGATAGATGATAGATAGATAATAGATAGATTATAGATAATGGATAGATAAATAGATAATAGATAGATAATAGATACATAATAATAGATCGATAATAGATAGATGATAGATACAGTAGATAATATATAAATAGATACAGTAGATAATAGATAGATGATAGATAGATAGATAAATAAATAGAATAGAAAAGGAGGCAGCACTCCAATAAATGATGGAAAAAGTGGACTTTATTAGCCTCCTTTTTTCTTTTTTATTATTCATACATAAATGGATATTTGTTTGGAGGGCCCTGCACCCTGAATTAATCTATACGGTGCTGTTCCATTTTTTTCCTTCTAGATAGATAATAGATGGATAGATAGATGATAGATGATAACTGTAGATGGATAGATAGCTAGATAATAGATAAGAGAGATAGATGATAGATAATAGATAGATAATAAATAATAGATAATAGATAGATAGAAACAGAAAAAATAAAAAAGAAGGTTGGAAAGAAAGAATTACAGAAAACAGAAAGAAAAAAACAACGATGGAAAGAAAGAATTACAGAAAACAGGGAAATAAGAAAGAAAAAATGAAAATGGAAAAATAAGAAAAAGAAGGAAAGAAAAAAAAACTGAAAATGAAGGAAAGAAAGAAATCAGGGAAATTTTAAAACGAAAAAGGAAGGAAAGAAAAAAGATGGAAAGAAAGAAAGAAAAAAAGAGGAAAGAATGAAAGAAAAAGGGAAAAAGCAAGAAAAAGAAAATTAAAAGGAAAGGAAAGAAAAAAGAAAGACAGAAAGAAATCCCACATTTCCGGTGAGCACAGTTCTATGTACGGGGTCACAGCCTCTGAAGAGTTAGGAGAGTTTCCTCATTTGCTGACAGCAAGCAGAGATCTTAAACAAATGGTGAAGAATTGAAGCACAAAGTAATTCACACATGACAATGTGACGATCCTGCGCTCTGTACAGACAGAGGGGGAAGAGGCACTGAGAATGACTTCCCCTGGCCTGCTCCCCTCTGCTGTACAATACACTGCCTCTTCAGGCTGCACAGACTTGTTGCATGTGCAACTTTTGCTTCCTTAGTTTTTCGCATTTTTCATCTGTTTTTAATTCTGCTCCGGATTCTTCTTTTAATTTATGCATTTGTTTAAGTTTATTTTGTTTCCTCTTGTTTTTTTTTTTATGTTCTTCAATTTGGACTTTTTTTTATTTTGCTCGCGGCCAATTCATTAATTGCGACTTCTTAAAAAGTCTTTTTTTTTTTTAACGCAAATGCAAAACAGTCCCTTCGAGAATAATTTTATTTACACCTTTTAATTTTTGGAGCTTTTTGTTTTGCTTATATTAAGTCACTTTTCTTCTTTGCCTTTTAGTATTGACTTTTTTTTTGCTTTTAACGATTTTTGAGACTTTTTCGCTAAAAAAATAAATTCAAATTCTGCTCAAATATTGCAAAAATTGACCAATCCCCCACTCAACCCCCCCCTCCCCCCCCACTCCCAGATAGATATAAAATCACCCTAGGGGGAACTAGAGAACATTTTAAAAAAATTTGTAACTTCTTAGCTCAAAACATCACAAAGCTTATTAAAATATTGGAAAAATTGAGCAAAAAAAAACAACAAAACCCCTAAAAAAATCTAAAAAAAACCACAGGTGGACATAAAATCACTTTGGGGGGAACTAGAGAAAATTTGCACAAAAAGTTTGAAACTTTTTACACAGATGAAATTGGTGAATATCTGGAGAATCCAACCCCCTTCCACAATGGCAAATATATGAATAATAATAATGGGTGAACACAAATAAAATAGACTTAAAAATGGCGCAAATATAAAAAAAAAAGAGGATAAGGAGCAAATGAAAAACAAGTGAAAAACATACATAAATTGATAATGAATAATTAATTAAACCCAAATACACATTTTTTTTATTTTGCACAAAATTTATTTTCCAAAAACATCAAAACAAATAAAAAAGTGACTTAAAAAAAAAAACAGGCCCAAAAAATATATTGTACAGATGTAGCAAAGCAGAATGTGTGGCATAAAAAAAAGCGCGACACATTCAGCTCTGCTACATCTCCACTGTAAAATTCCTTAAATCGTTGCACATAGAACCTATTCCTAAGAATAACCACAGTTTTAGGGATTTGTATTAAACGACATACTCAGCTCTGCTACATTGTTTCATGGCTGCAGCAACAGACACTTTCGGAAGTTTTACTGGGTCACTAATCAAAGTCTCTCCCAACCCAAAACCAATCCGAATATGGAAACTGCCTCGTCCATGAATAAATCTAAATTTAAAAGATCTGTCCCAGATTCCGCTCTCACCCCCAATGGTGGAACAGATGTTTCTGCAAATTAGATGCAAATCATATGCAAATAAGGTCACGTTATAACGATGACCTACTCTATATTGCGGGCGGGGAAATTATTTTGGTTGCCGCCATGGGATAAAGGGAAGGATGTTCTGCCTGAACACACAGGACTCACATCATCCTATTGTCGAAAATTCCAGTTTCTAGTTTTATCAGATCCTGGGAAAGCTGGGTGAACATGGCCGATCTGGAACAGCAAATACATCTGTACATCCTCTGCTCCCAAATCTCAGTGTATCTCCAATCGCTCCGGGGTTTGGGAAAGCCGAGTGACACCCCAGAAACATTTGGGAAACATTTCATGTTTCTAAATGGTAATAAGTTCCTGGGAAAGCTGGGTGAATGGATCTTATATTAGAGGTCCCGTATTGGTTGTCACACTGCTGATACATTGATACATCCCCCGCTCCCATATCTCTATGTATATCTCCTATCATTCAGGGGTTTGGGAAAGCTGGGTGACACTCCAAAAATATTTAGAGAAAATTCTACATAGCTGTTAATTTTATCAGCTCCTGGGAAAGCTGGGTGAACGTGGCAGACAAGACTGCTCTTACTTTGGTTGACAGAAAGCTTTCCAAAACTCCACAAAAGCAGATACATTCATATATACACCCTCTCCTCTCTCGTATTATATCTATCTCCTATCACTCAGGGGCTTGGGAAAGCTGGGTGATACTGTACAAATATTTGGAGAAAACTCTACATAGCTGTTTCCTAATTCTTTCAGTTCCTAGGAAAGGTGGGTGAATGTGGCAGACATGGCTGCTCTCATATTGGTTGTCACAAAAGCAGATACATCCATACACACCCTCTCCCATCCCTTCTGATATCTCTTATCAATCAGGTGTTTGGGAAAGCTGGATGACAATACGGAAATATTTGGTAAAAATTCCATGTTTCTAAACTTTAGAACGTTCCTGTGAAAGGAACAACTTTCCCAGACTCCAGAACAGCTGACACATTTGTACATTTCCTATCTCTTATTACATCTCCCATCATTCAGGGGCTTAGCAAAGCTGGATGGCTCCCCAGAAATATTTGTGAGAAAATTCCACATGCCAGTTTGATTGCCACACAGCGCTTCCATAATCTGTTCCTGTATTTCAGCATATTGCTTATCGATCAGGGTTCTGGAAAAGCTGTGTGACACTCCTGTTCTCTAGTTTTACTGGAAACTATTATTATAATACTTCTGGGAAAAGTAAATGAGGCCACCATAAGAGCTAACATCATCACTCAGCTTTCCCAAACTCTTGAACAGCATAACTAGGCATACTATTTCATTGAAGTCTTTGAGAAAGCTGAGTGACAAGCTGGTCACACAAATGTACCAGGAAACGAGAAAAAAATAATATTTAACCCCTTCATGACCCAGCCTATTTTGACCTTAAAGACCTTGCCGTTTTTTGCAATTCTGACCAGTGTCCCTTTATGAGGTAATAACTCGAGAACGCTTCAACGGATCCTAGCGGTTCTGAGATTGTTTTTTCGTGACATATTGGGCTTCATGTTAGTGGTAAATTTAGGTCAATAATTTCTGCGTTTATTTGTGATAAAAATGGAAATTTGGCGAAAATTTTGAAAATTTCGCAATTTTCACATTTTGAATTTTTATTCTGTTAAACCAGAGAGATATGTGACACAAAATAGTTAATAAATAACATTTCCCACATGTCTACTTTACATCAGCACAATTTTGGAAACAAAATTTTTTTTTGCTAGGAAGTTATAAGGGTTAAAATTTGACCAGCGATTTCTCATTTTTACAACGAAATTTACAAAACCATTTTTTTTAGGGACCACCTCACATTTGAAGTCAGTTTGAGGGGTCTATATGGCTGAAAATACCCAAAAGTGACACCATTCTAAAAACTGCACCCCTCAAGGTGCTCAAAACCACATTCAAGAAGTTTATTAACCCTTCAGGTGCTTCACAGCAGCAGAAGCAACATGGAAGGAAAAAATGAACATTTAACTTTTTAGTCACAAAAATTATCTTTTAGCAACAATTTTTTTATTTACCCAATGGTAAAAGGAGAAACTGAACCACGTAAGTTGTTGTCCAATTTGTCCTGAGTACGCTGATACCTCATATGTGGGGGTAAACCACTGTTTGGGCGCACGGCAGGGCTTGGAAGGGAAGGAGCGCCATTTGACTTTTTGAATCAAAAATCGGCTCCACTCTTTAGCGGACACCATGTCACGTTTGGAGAGCACCTGTGTGCCTAAAAATTGGAGCTCCCCCACAAGTGACCCCATTTTGGAAACTAGACGCCCCAAGGAACTTATCTAGATGCATAGTGAGCACTTTGAACCCCCAGGTGCTTCACAAATTGATCCGTAAAAATGAAAAAGTACTTTTTTTTCACAAAAAAATTCTTGTAGCCTCAATTTTTTCATTTTCACATGGGCAACAGGATAAAATGGATCCTAAAATGTGTTGGGCAATTTCTCCTGAGTACACCAATACCTCACATGTGGGGGTAAACCACTGTTTGGGCACATGGTAAGGCTCGGAAGGGAAGGAGCGCCATTTGACTTTTTGAATGAAAAATTAGCTCCAATTGTTAGCGGACACCATGTCGCGTTTGGAGAGCCCCTGTGTGCCTAAACATTGGAGCTCCCCCACAAGTGACCCCATTTTGGAAACTAGACCCCCCAAGGAACTTATCTAGATGCATATTGAGCACTTTAAACCCCCAGGTGCTTCACAGAAGTTTATAACGCAGAGCTATGAAAATAAAAAATAATTTTTCTTTCCTCAAAAATGATTTTTAGCCTGGAATTTCCTATTTTGCCAAGGGTAATAGGAGAAATTGGACCGCAAATGTTGTTGTCCAGTTTGTCCTGAGTACGCTGATACCCCATATGTGGGGGTAAACCACTGTTTGGGCGCAAGGCAGGGCTCGGAAGGGAAGGCACGCCATTTGGCTTTTTAAATGGAAAATTAGCTCCAATCATTAGCGGACACCATGTCACGTTTGGAGAGCCCCTGTGTGCCTAAACATTGGAGCTCCCCCAGAAATGACCCCATTTTGGAAACTAGACCCCCAAAGGAACTAATCTAGAAGTGTGGTGAGGACTTTGAACCCCCAAGTGCTTCACAGAAGTTTATAACGCAGAGCCATGAAAATAAAAAATTTTTTAGCCTGCATTTTTTTATTTTCCCAAGCGTAACAGGAGAAATTTGACCCCAAAAGTTGTTGTCCAGTTTCTCCTGAGTACGCTGATACCCCATATGTGGGGGTAAATCACTGTTTGGGCACATGCCGGGGCTCGGAAGTGAAGTAATGACGTTTTGAAATGCAGACTTTGATGGAATGCTCTGCGTTTGCAGAGCCCCTGATGTAGCTAAACAGTAGAAACCCCCCACAAGTGACCCCATTTTGGAAACTAGACCCAGAAAGGAACTTATCTAGATGTGTGGTGAGCACTTTGAACCCCCAAGTGCTTCATAGAAGTTTATAATGCAGAGCCGTGAAAATAATAAATACGTTTTCTTTCCTCAAAAATAATTATTTAGCCCAGAATTTTTTAATTTTCCCAAGGGTAACAGGAGAAATTTGACCCCAATGTTTGTTGTCCAGTTTCTCCTGAGTACGCTGATACCCCATGTGTGGGGGTAAACCACTGTTTGGGCACACGTCGGGGCTCAGAAGGGAAGTAGTGACTTTTGAAATGCAGACTTTGATGGAATGGTCTGCGGGCATCACGTTGCGTTTGCAGAGCCCCTGGTGTGCCTAAACAGTAGAAACCCCCCACAAGTGACCCCATTTTAGAAACTAGACCCCCCAAGGAACTTATCTAGATGTGTGGTGAGCACTTTGATCCCCCAAGTGCTTCACAGACGTTTACAACGCAGAGCCGTGAAAATAAAAAATCATTTTTCTTTCCTCAAAAATGATGTTTTAGCAAGCATTTTTTTATTTTCACAAGGGTAACAGGAGAAATTGGACCCCAGTAATTGTTGCGCAGTTTATCCTGAGTATGCTGGTACCCCATATGTGGGGGTAAACCACTGTTTGGGCACACGTCAGGGCTCGGAAGTGAGGGAGCACCATTTGACTTTTTGAATACGAGATTGGCTGGAATCAATGGTGGCGCCATGTTGCGTTTGGAGACCCCTGATGTGCCTAATCAGTGGAAACCCCTCAATTCTAACTCCAACACTAACCCCAACACACCCCAACTCTAATCCCAACTGTAGCCTTAACCCTAATCACAACCCTAACCACAACACACCCCTAACCACAACCCTAACCCCAACACACCCCTAACCCTAACCACAACCCTAATTCCAACCCTAACCCTAAGGCTATGTGCCCACGTTGCGGATTCGTGTGAGATTTTTCAGCATCATTTTTGAAGAATCCGCGGGTAAAAGGCACTGCGTTTTACCTGCGGATTTTCTGCGGATTTCCAGTGTTTTTTGTGCGGATTTCACCTGCGGATTCCTATTGAGGAACAGGTGTAAAACGCTGCGGAATCTGCACAAAGAATTGACATGCTGCGGAAAATACAACGCAGCGTTTCCGGGGGATCGGAGCATGGGGGGGTGGATCGGAGCGCGGGAGGGGTGGAACGGAGCACGGGGGGGTGGAACGGAGCACGGGGGGGTTGAACGGAGCACGGGGGGGTGGAACGGAGCACGGGGGGGTGGATCGGAGTGCAGGGGGGGTGATTGGAGCACGGGGGGGTGATTGGAGCACGGGGGGAGCGGAGCACTGGACGGAGGGGAGCCGGAGCAGTGTACCGGACAGGTCGGAGGGCTGGGGGGGCGATCGGTGGGGTGGGGTAGGGGCACATTAGTGTTTCCAGCCATGGCCGATGATATTGCAGCATCGGCCATGGCTGGATTGTAATATTTCACCAGTTATAATAGGTGAAATATTACAAATCGCTCTGAGTGGCAGTTTCACTTTCAACAGCCAATCAGAGCGATCGTAGCCACGAGGGGGTGAAGCCACCCCTCCTGGGCTAAACTACCACTCCCCCTGTCCCTGCAGATCGGGTGAAATGGGAGTTAACCCTTTCACCCGATCTGCAGGGACGCGATCTTTCCATGACGCCACATAGGTGTCATGGGTCGGATTGGCACCGACTTTCATGACGCCTACGTGGCGTCATGGGTCGGGAAGGGGTTAAAGAAAATTCTCAATTGTATCTGTTCCTGGGAAAGCTGGGTTAAAGGGGTTGTCACAACTCAAGAAGGTGAAACACACAGCCCCAAAGGTAATTAATTTAGCGATGGCGCCAAAGTGTGACCATCACCCGAATTTTAGCAGATTCTCGGGATCAGGGAATTCCCAGCAGTCGGCCATCCCCACAGTGATCTGCAAGTTTCCGTAGAAATCCTAGGAAAGCTGGGTGAACATAGCTGCCATTACAGCTTGCATAACTCAGCTTTCCTAGACTTCAGAATGCCAGAGGGTAAGCAACGACATGACCTCCTTTCACGTATATCATAGCTAGGAAGACTTAACATTCAGGGGTTTGGGAAAGCTGGATACTACATCCAAAGTAGTCAAAATGGAAAAATGACTCCGACTATCAATGGTGCAACCATCCCATGATTACTCTGTGAATGGGGAGATCCGGGGGAGTTACTTTGGGTTTTGCCTGGTAGTTAATACTTTATCCTAGTCTACAGATGGCAGTCCAGTCACCCAGCTTTCCCATCAACAAATACGACTAAAGCAACAATAATGGCACAAGGGTCTAAAAATCCTGATATGATAGTGTGCGATTGGTAAGGGCAGCGTCTTGGATGGTCAGTGAGCGGCGAGACTTCTCGGGCCGCCGATTCCTGTACGTATGGGGTGGGGGGTATAATGGTGAAGTGCGACTTTTTGTTTGGATACTGCTACTTTCTCCGCTATCGGTGCACAAGTTTTATAAAGCAAGCAGAGCGCACACTTGTAAAAACATACCGCCAAGTATCGTCATTACAAAACTACACAACCATTCAGTATACGTAATGCTGCCAGACTGTACACAAAACTAAAACCTATAAAAGGTATACGGACATAATAGTGCTACAATGTAAAAGTCAATAAAGGTAGAAAACGTGCAACTGTACCTTATACATAAACAACGCAGCTATATGGTGCCTATAAATAATGCCAATATACAGTACATGCCACACAAATTATGCTGTTGTAGTATTCCCGTAAATAACACCACTACACAGTATCCAGAAATAACGCTGTACCTATGAGTAATATCAGCATAATATCAGCATTCTGCACATATAAACACCGTACACATAAATTATGGTGCCACGCTGTACTCATAAATAATATCACTACACAGTATCCAGAAATAACACTGTACCTATGAGTAATATCAGCATAATATCAGCATTCTGCACATATAAACACCGTACACATAAATTATGGTGCCACGTGGCACTCATAAATAATACCACTATAGAGCACACATAATTCACACTGCAGTTGTGCTCTTGGAAATATTACCACTATGAATTTCGCATAATAAAGCCATACTGTATACATAAATTATACCACTATACTTTACGCATGAATAATGCTGCCATGGTATACCTTTAAAAAACACCACTATACACTACACATGAAAAAGCTGCAATATTGTACTAGAAATAAATCCACTATGTACAAATTAATAACACCGCTATACATTAACACCTTAATAGCCATACTGCACCTGTAAGTAATATATTGGTGCACATTTGAACACTGTTGTGCTGGGACAAGAGCAACGTAGCGCTCGTCAACCCCTGATGTGCCGCGGCGTGATGAGGTCAGCGCATTGCTGACGTCATATTACTGCTGTGGGTGCGGGGCCATAGAGGTGGCGAGGACGAGGCGGCACGGGTAAGCGTTCCAGGAGGAGCAGAGAATGAAATGTGCTTGTTTTATGTTTGTTGTTACTTTCCAGGGGGCCATTATGGAGCAATGAAGGACATTATCGGGCGATGGGGACACTATGTGGGCATAATGGGGCAATTGGGGGATAATGAAAGAGGGCATAGTATAGTAAGTGATGGGGGACTTTATGCAGAGAGGCAGCGTGGGGGGAGATGTTATGGAAAGCTGCAATGTAGGGGGGACATTACGGAGAGGGGCAGTGTGAGAGAGCATTGTGGAGAGGGTGTCATGTCGGACGCTATTCACACTAGGGCATCCGACAGACAGCGGTAATTCCGCATTCGTCCACTATGCGCTCTGTGGCACCGGCTAGATTTTATCTAGGTTGTTCGGGGTTAATCTAGCTGGTAATCTGGTTGGAGGCTGCGTCACGCCCTCTGCCTTTAAATAGTTCTGCTGAACTTTGGGCATCGCCAATTATAGCTTGTGTCTTGTGCCTGGTGATCTCGGTCTGGAGTGGTGGTCTAGGAGAAGGAATATCGTATCTGGTGGTGTATTATCATTTGTCATATTTCTCCTTCCTATGTTTGTATTTGTTTTGCCCTGTGCACATTTTCGTGTATTCCTGTGTGACTGCGGCGTGGTGCGTTTTTCAGTTTTCCCTGTCTGTGCTTTCTGTGGGGATTGGTGTGTGGTCTTATCACTGGGTGGAGGGTGGAGGTTTCAGCATAGGGCTGAAACAGGAGTCAGGGTCAGGCCTGGCGGCCCAGACAAGCACACCATCAGTGTAACTTCTGGGAGAGGGTCAGATAGGGTTTTCTTAGCCTGAGGGATATCACAGGGGCCCGGGTAACCAGACTTAGGCTGTGTGCACACGTTGCGTTTTTTTCGCGGTTTTTCCCGATAAAAACGCCATAAAACCGAAAAAAAAAAACGCATACAAGAAGCATCCCATCATTTAGAATGAATTCCGCATGTTTTGTGCACATGATGCGTTTTTCTCCGAAAAAAAAACGCATCGCGGTAAAAACCGCAGCATATGTTAGGGACCGCTAGCCCAAATAATTAAATAGATACAATAAGGTGCGTTCGCAGCCCGGGGTCCACTGTGCAGAGATGGAACCTGCTGCTAAGTAATGACGGACTATATGGCGGTACAATGTGAATACACACGGGTTAACTTCACCCTGTATGAAGAAAGCTGTCCCTGTTAAGTCACAGGAGAGCTGACAGATCCTCTATATACTACACCACACAGGAGAGCTGACAGATCCTCTGTATACTACACCACACAAGAGAGCTAACAGATCCTCTATATAGTACACCACACAGGAGAGCTGACAGATCCTCTATATATTACACCACACAGGAGAGCTGACAGATCCTCTATATACTACACCACACGGGAGAGCTGACAGATCCTCTATATACTACACCACACGGGAGAGCTGACAGATCCTCTATATACTACACCACACAGGAGAGCTGACAGATCCTCTATATACTACACCACACAGGAGAGCTGACAGATCCTCTATATACTACACCACACAGGAGAGCTGTCAGATCATCTATATACTACACCACACGGGAGAGCTGACAGATCCTCTATATACTACACCACACGGGAGAGCTGTCAGATCATCTATATACTACACCACACAGGAGAGCTGACAGATCCTCTATATACTACACCACACAGGAGAGCTGACAGATCCTCTATATACTACACCACACAGGAGAGCTGACAGATCCTCTGTATACTACACCACACAGGAGAGCTGTCAGATCATCTATATACTACACCACACGGGAGAGCTGACAGATCCTCTATATACTACACCACACAGGAGAGCTGACAGATCCTCTATATACTACACCACACAGGAGAGCTGACAGATCCTCTATATACTACACCACACGGGAGAGCTGTCAGATCATCTATATACTACACCACACGGGAGAGCTGACAGATCCTCTATATACTACACCACACGGGAGAGCTGTCAGATCATCTATATACTACACCACACGGGAGAGCTGACAGATCCTCTATATACTACACCACACGGGAGAGCTGACAGATCCTCTATATACTACACCACACGGGAGAGCTGACAGATCCTCTATATACTACACCACACGGGAGAGCTGTCAGATCATCTATATACTACACCACACGGGAGAGCTGACAGATCCTCTATATACTACACCACACGGGAGAGCTGACAGATCCTCTATATACTACACCACACGGGAGAGCTGACAGATCCTCTATATACTACACCACACGGGAGAGCTGACAGATCCTCTATATACTACACCACACGGGAGAGCTGACAGATCCTCTATATACTACACCACACGGGAGAGCTGACAGATCCTCTATATACTACACCACACGGGAGAGCTGACAGATCCTCTATATACTACACCACACGGGAGAGCTGTCAGATCATCTATATACTACACCACACGGGAGAGCTGACAGATCCTCTATATACTACACCACACGGGAGAGCTGACAGATCCTCTATATACTACACCACACGGGAGAGCTGACAGATCCTCTATATACTACACCACACGGGAGAGCTGTCAGATCATCTATATACTACACCACACGGGAGAGCTGACAGATCCTCTATATACTACACCACACGGGAGAGCTGACAGATCCTCTATATACTACACCACACGGGAGAGCTGACAGATCCTCTATATACTACACCACACAGGAGAGCTGACAGATCCTCTATATACTACACCACACAGGAGAGCTGACAGATCCTCTATATACTACACCACACAGGAGAGCTGACAGATTCTCTATATACTACACCACACAGGAGAGCTGACAGATTCTCTATATACTACACCACACAGGAGAGCTGACAGATCCTCTATATACTACACCACACAGGAGATGACAGATCCTCTATATACTACACCACACAGGAGAGCTGACAGATCCTCTATATTCTACACCACACAGGAGAGCTGACAGATCCTCTATATACTACACCACACAGGAGAGCTGACAGATCCTCTATACACTACACCACACAGGAGAGCTGACAGATCCTCTATACACTACACCACACAGGAGAGCTGGCAGATCCACTATATACTACACCACACAGGAGAGCTGACAAATCCTCTATATACTGCACCACACAGGAGAGCTGACAGATCCTCTATATACTACACCACACAGGAGAGCTGACAGATCCTCTATATACTACACCACACAGGAGAGCTGACAGATCCTCTATATACTACACCACACAGGAGAGCTGACAGATCCTCTATATAATACACCACACAGGAGAGCTGACAGATACTCTATATACCACACCACACGGGAGAGCTGACAGATCCTCTATATACTACACCACACAGCAGAGCTGGCAGATCCTCTATATACTACACCACACAGGAGAGCTGGCATATCCTCTATATACTACACCACACAGGAGAGCTGACAGATCCTCCATATACTACACCACACAGGAGAGCTGACAGATCCTCTATATACTACACCACACAGGAGAGCTGACAGATCCTCTATATACTACACCACACAGGAGAGCTGACAGATCCACTATATACTACACCACACAGGAGAGCTGACAGATCCTCTATATACTACACCACACAGGAGAGCTGACAGATCCTCCATATACTACACCACACAGGAGAGCTGACAGATCCTCCATATACTACACCACACAGGAGAGCTGACAGATCCTCCATATACTACACCACACAGGAGAGCTGACAGATCCTCTATATACTACACCACACAGGAGAGCTGACAGATCCTCTATATACTACACCACACAGGAGAGCTGACAGATCCTCTATATACTAGACGCCCAGGTGAAATTCCTGCTGTACGCAGATGACCTGCTGCTGCTGTCACCAACCGAGAAAGGCCTCCAGGACAACCTGAAAATCGTAGAGAAATTCAGCTCCACCTGGGCTCTATCGGTCAACCTATAGAAAACCAACACCATGGTGTTCCAGAGGAGAAAGAGAAGATCAGACCAGCACCCGTCATTTGTCCTCAACAACTGCGACCTCACAGGAACAGACAAATATACCTTCCTGGGCCTAGAGATTCACCGGTCAGGGAGCTTCAAACAAGCCATAGAGACCCTGAAAGACAAGGCCTGCAAAACCTTCTATACCATCCGAAGGACACTCTACCATCTGAAGCCACCAGTGAGGGTCTGGCTAAAAATCTTCGACTCCATCATCGCCCCAATCCTCCTGTATGGCAGCGAAGTCTGGGGTCCTCACACCTACCCAGACTGGTCAAAGTGGGATTCCAGTCCAACAGAAATATTCCACCTGGAATTCTGCAAGCACCTTCTCCAGGTCCATCGGAGCACCTCCAACAGTGCTTGTCGGGCCGAGCTGGGCAGATTCCCTCTACACCTAACAGTTCTAAAGAGGGCGCTGTCATTCCGGGCTCACCTGCATAGGAGCAATCCAAGCTCCCATCACCATAAAGCCCTGATACATGAAGGTGAAACAGAAAAACCAGAACCCTCGGAACAGCCCAGCCAAACCCAACCGGACCAGAACACCAATCACAACAACCTGACAAAAGCCGGAATTAGGAATATGGCAGACGAAGGCCAGGAGAGGTATGTCAGTGACTGGAAGAATGATATCATCAGCTCACAGAAACTGACCATGTACCGGAGCCTACAGAGAGACTACAGACTGGCCCCATATCTGGAGAAACTCCCGGACTCCAGAGACCGCCAGATCCTGAGCCGATATAGACTCAGCGCCCACAGTCTGGCCATCGAATGTGGCCGACACAGGCAGAGCTACAAGCCCAGGGAGGAAAGACTGTGCCAACACTGTGATCAGGAGGCCATAGAGGACGAAACCCACTTCCTGCTACACTGCTCCAAATACTCAGCAGTGAGGGACACTCACTTCAGGAGACTCTCACATCTCTTCCCAGACTTCATCACCATGAAGCAGGAAGAGAAAACATATATCCTGCTGGGAGAAGATGAGAGAGCAGTGGAGATAGCAGCGCGGTATGTGAGCGAATGTCATAGACTGCGAGAAAGAGAACTATGATGCCATGGACTATAGCCCCCAACCTGGACCTGCCCCATCCACCTCCCCTATGCCATGGACTATAGCCCCCACAATGGATCTGCCCCATCCACCTCCCCTATGCCATGGACTATAGCCCCCAACCTGGACCTGCCCCATCCACCTCCCCTATGCCATGGACTATAGCCCCCACAATGGACCTGCCCCATCCACCTCCCCTATGCCATGGACTATAACCCCCACCCTGGATCTGCCCCATCCACCTCCCCTATGCCATGGACTATAGCCCCCACAATGGACCTGCCCCATCCACCTCCCCTATGCCATGGACTATAACCCCCACCCTGGATCTGCCCCATCCACCTCCCCTATGCCATGGACTATAGCCCCCACAATGGATCTGCCCCATCCACCTCCCCTATGCCATGGACTATAACCCCCACCCTGGATCTGCCCCCATCCACCTTCCCTACAGCTCCTACCCAACATCCCCACAGTCCCTATCCCTATTGCCTTTATACACTTGCTTTGGCAAAACTGATGTGTATTTGGTCCTGCCAATAAAGCTTCTTTGAATCTTTGAATCTTGAATCTACTACACCACACAGGAGAGCTGACAGATCCTCTATATACTACACCACACAGGAGAGCTGACAGATCCCCTATATACTACACCACACATGAGAGCTGACAGATCCTCTATATACTACAACACACAGGAGAGCTGACAGATCCTCTATATACTACACCACACGGGAGAGCTGACAGATCCTCTATATACTACACCACACAGGAGAGCTGACAGATCCTCTATATACTACACCACACAGGAGAGCTGACAGATCCTCTATATACTTCACCACACAGGAGACCTGACATATCCTATATATACTACACCACACAGGAGAGCTGACAGATCCTCTATATACTTCACCACACAGGAGACCTGACATATCCTATATATACTACACCACACAGGAGAGCTGACAGATCCTCTATATACTTCACCACACAGGAGACCTGACATATCCTCTATATACTACACCACACAGGAGAACTGACCGATCCTCTATATACTTCACCACACAGGAGACCTGACATATCCTATATATACTACACCACACAGGAGAGCTGACAGATCCTCTATATACTACACCACACAGGAGAACTGACAGATCCTCTATATACTACACCACACAGGCGAGCTGACAGATCTTGTATATACTACACCACACAGGAGAGCTGACAGATCCTCTATATACTACACCGCACAGGAGACCTGACAGATCCTCTATATACTACACCACACAGGAGAGCTGACAGATCCTCTGTATACTACACCGCACAGGAGAGCTGACAGATCCTCTATATACTACACCACACAGGAAGGCTGACAGATCCTCTATATACTACACCACACAGGAGAGCTGACAGATCCTCTATATACTACACCACACAGGAGAGCTGTCAGATCCTCTATATACTACACCACACAGGAGAGCTGACAGATCCTCTATATACTACACCACACAGGAGAGCTGACAGATCCTCTATATACTACACCACACAGGAGAGCTGACAGATCCTCTATATACTACACCATACAGGAGAGCTGACATATCCTCTATATACTACACCACACAGGAGAGCTAACAGATCCACTATATACTACACCACACAGGAGAGCTGACAGATCCTCTGTATACTACACCGCACAGGAGAGCTGACAGATCCTCTATATACTACACCACACAGGAAGGCTGACAGATCCTCTATATACTACACCACACAGGAGAGCTGACAGATCCTCTATATACTACACCACACAGGAGAGCTGACAGATCCTCTATATACTACACCACACAGGAGAGCTGACAGATCCTCCATATACTACACCACACAGGAGAGCTGACAGATCCTCCATATACTACGCCACACAGGAGAGCTGACAGATCCTCTATGTACTACGCCACACAGGAGAGCTGACAGATCCTCTATATACTACACCACACAGGAGAGCTGACAGATCCTCTATATACTACACCACACAGGAGAGCTGACAGATCCTCTATATACTACACCACACAGGAGAGCTGACAGATCCTCTATATACTACACCACACAGGAGAGCTGACATATCCTCTATATACTACACCACACAGGAGAGCTGTCAGATCCTCTATATACTACACCACACAGGAGAGGTGACAGATCCTCTATATACTACACCACACAGGAGAGCTGACAGATCCTCTATATACTACACCACACAGGAGAGCTGTCAGATCCTCTATATACTACACCACACAGGAGAGCTGACAGATCCTCTATATACTACACCACACAGGACAGCTGACAGATCCTCTATAGACTACACCACACAGGAGAGCTGACAGATCCTCTATATACTACACCACACAGGAGAGCTGACAGATCCTCTATATACTACACCATACAGGAGAGCTGACAGATCCTCTATATACTACACCACACAGGACAGCTGACAGATCCTCTATATACTACACCACACAGGAGAGCTGACAGATCCTCTATATGCTACACCACACAGGAGAGCTGACAGATCCTCTATATTCTACACCACACAGGAGAGCTGACAGATCCTCTATATACTACACCACACAGGAGAGCTGACAGATCCTCTATATACTACACCACACAGGAGAGCTGACAGATCCTCTATATACTACACCACACAGGAGAGCTGACAGATCCTCTATATACTACACCACACAGGAGAGCTCACAGATCCTCTATATACTACACCACACAGGAGAGCTGACAGATCCTCTATATACTGCACCACACAGGAGAGCTGACAGATCCTCTATATAATACACCACACCACAAAGGAGAGTTGTCAGATCCTCTATATACTACACCACACGGGAGAGCTGACAGATCCTCTATATACTACACCACACGGGAGAGCTGACAGATCCTCTATATACTACATCACACAGGAGAGCTGACAGATCCTCTATATACTACACCACGCAGGAGAGCTGACAGATCCTCTATATACTACACCACGCAGGAGAGTTGTCAGATCCTCTATATACTACACCACGCAGGAGAGCTGACAGATCCTCTATATACTACACCACACAGGAGAGCTGACAGATCCTCTATATACTACACCACACGGGAGAGATGACAGATCCTCTATATACTACACCACACGGGAGAGCTGACAGATCCTCTATATACTACACCACACGGGAGAGCTGACAGATCCTCTATATACTACACCACACGGGAGAGCTGACAGATCCTCTATATACTACACCACACGGGAGAGCTGACAGATCCTCTATATACTACACCACACGGTAGAGCTGACAGATCCTCTATATACTACACCACACGGTAGAGCTGAGAGATCCTCTATATACTACACCACACCGGAGAGCTGTCAGATCCTCTATATACTACACCACACAGGAGAGCTCACAGATCCTCTATATGCTACACCACACAGGAGAGCTGACAGATCCTCTATATGCTACACCACACAGGAGAGCTGACAGATCCTCTATATGCTACACCACACAGGAGAGCTGACAGATCCTCTATATACTACACCACACGGGAGAGCTGACAGATCCTCTATATACTACACCACACGGGAGAACTGACAGATCCACTATATACTACACCACACGGGAGAGCTGTCAGATCCTCTATATACTACACCACACGGGAGAGCTGACAGATCCTCTATATACTACACCACACGGGAGAGCTGACAGATCCTCTATATACTACACCACACGGGAGAGCTGACAGATCCTCTATATACTACACCACACGGGAGAGCTGACAGATCCTCTATATACTACACCACACGGGAGAGCTGACAGATCCTCTATATACTACACCACACGGGAGAGCTGACAGATCCTCTATATACTACACCACACGGGAGAGCTGACAGATCCTCTATATACTACACCACACGGGACAGCTGACAGATCCTCTATATACTACACCACACGGGAGAGCTGACAGATCCTCTATATACTACACCACACGGGAGAGCTGTCAGATCCTCTATATACTACACCACACAGGACAGCTGACAGATCCTCTATATACTACACCACACAGGAGAGCTGACAGATCCTCTATATACTACACCACACAGGACAGCTGACAGATCCTCTATATACTACACCACACAGGAGAGCTGACAGATCCTCTATATACTGCACCACACAGGAGAGCTGACAGATCCTCTATATACTACACCACACAGGAGAACTGACAGATCCTTTATATACTACACCACACAGGAGAGCTGACCGATCCTCTATATACTACACCACACAGGAGAGCTGTCAGATCCTCTATATACTTCACCACACAGGAGAGCTGACAGATCCTCTATATACTACACAGGGCCGGCGTCAGCACCCGGCGCACCTGGGCAAATGCCGGGGCCCTGGGAAGAGAGGGGGGCCCACTCACGCTGTCATAGATACAGCTGGGAGAGCAGAGCAGGAGAACATGCTCTCCCCACCCACAAAGTCACTGCTGGCTGCGTTCTCTTAACCCCTATGTGCCAGCAATGACACAAGCATCTTCTCCCTCAGTCAGTGCAGCCAGGCAGGCACACATAGGGGTTAAGAGAAGGCAGCCAGTGTGACACTGTTTGTGGGCGGAGAGAGCAAGTTCTCCTGCTCTGCTCTGGCCCCTGGCTGGCTGCAGTGCTGAGCTGAACTTATCAGGCAGATTCTGGAGGAGCTCCTACCAGTGCCTGAGTGAGTGCAAAGGTATCCAGCAGTGATTGCAGTTGGTCTTATGGCTCAGTCTGCTGCTGTCTGTCTCCGCTGCTTAAAAATGTGGGTGATGTCTGGAGGAGCAGCTGGTGGGGTGCAGCCTGCAACCTGCAGCTGCCCAGCTCACCCAGAACCCCAGAATACATGCATGCCACACCGAACCTGCACCAGTGGGGTAGGAAGAAGCTTAACCCCTTCCCATCTGTATGAAGGTTATTACTAAACCTTAAAGATAACAATCCGACCCGCATAAATGGGGTTAACCAAATGCCAGGAGGAAGGGGAGCTGCTGCCATGGATAAAACTGAGCTGTGGGCTGTACGTTGGGGCCCCGTGGTCCCAGGCTGGTGACTGGAGGGACTCTGCCCAGTGCTGGCATGTGGGTGATTTCTGCTCAGGAGCCTCAGCTTCTCTCCTCCAGGTCACACAGTGCAGTCACAGCAACATTGGTTGTCTCTGTCCAGGTCCCAGCAGCTGCCACTGCTCCCACCAAGGACATGGCATCACTTAACCCTTCCCCTGCTGCCACCGGCAACAAATCCACATTATTCCTTGATTAAATCAGGTTCCAACCCAATAGAGGAGCAGACATTTCCTGCTGCCATTAGGGTCCGGGAGGGGGTGACCTGTGACATTGACTGCCCTGATACTCTGTAGTGGGGGTGACAAGTGTAACATGGGGTAACGATGAAGGAGAAATGCACAGGATAATACTGAGCGCGACAGAGGGCAGTGTATGGTATGGAGCAGTCAGGGGGTGGGCTGCAGGATCCCCCATACTGTACATGACTGCTCGGGACAGGGAGGCGTTTAATGAGCTTCTAATGACGGGGCACTAATTGGGTCATTAGGGTTTGTGGAAAGGATTCAGCATCAGGTCCCTCATTAATGCCCGAGCCGCCTGTTACTTTGTAGCACAGATCTGTTAGGGCCACAAAACCAAACAACGTTGTTTATGTAGAAAAGTCTTTGTTTCATAGAAAAACTCAAAACAGAAAAGATTTTCTGATACAACAACGCCCTGCTCACGACACTGCACTGCATCTCTCCTGTATATATACACTGCACAGCACCTCTCCCCCTTTATATATATACTGCCCAGTACCGCTCCTCCTGTATATATACACTGCACAGCACCTCTCCCCCTGTATATATACACTGCACAGCACCTTTCCTCCTGTATATGTACACTGCACAGCACCTCTCCTGTATATATACACTGCACCTTTCCTCCTGTCCTATATATACACTGCCCAGCACCTTTCCTCCTGTATGTATACACTGCACAGCACCTCTCCTGTATATATACACTGCACAGTACAACTCCTTCTGTCCTGTATATATACACTGCAGAATTTACAATAGCTGTCACTCATGTAAGAAGTGAAATCTGGCATTGTACTATACATTTCTCTGCCGTATCTGTGCATCATAAATCGGGGTATGTGTTAATGGGGGGGGGGGCCCACTGAGACTCTTTCGCCCGGGGCCCTCGAAAACCTGGAGCCGGCCCTGATACTACACCACACGGGAGAGCTGACAGATCCTCTATATACTACACCACACGGGAGAGCTGACAGATCCTCTATATACTACACCACACAGGACAGCTGACAGATCCTCTATATACTACACCACACGGGAGAGCTGACAGATCCTCTATATACTACACCACACGGGAGAGCTGACAGATCCTCTATATACTACACCACACAGGAGAGCTGACAGATCCTCTATATACTACACCACACAGGAGAGCTGACAGATCCTCTATATACTACACCACACGGGACAGCTGACAGATCCTTTATATACTACACCACACGGGAGAGCTGACAGATCCTCTATATACTACACCACACGGGAGAGCTGACAGATCCTCTATATACTACACCACACAGGAGAGCTGACAGATCCTGTTGTGAATTCTGTGGCTGAATTCACTCCTGTGGTCACAAGTGGTATTGCAGCCTCTGGGCTTCCTCCCTCAGGTGTTCTGGTGAGCTCGTTGGCTGCCTTGCTATTTAACTCCACCTGAGTCTGTCTTCCTTGCTCCTTGTCAATGTTCCAGTGTTGGATCTGAGCTACTGCATCTTTCCTGTGGCCTGCTGCTCTGCTAGATAAGTGTTACTTTGTTTTTGTTTCCGTTTTTTCTGTCCAGCTGTGCTATTCTCTTTTGCTGGAAGCTCTGAGACGCAAAGGGTGCACCGCCGTGCCGTTAGTTCGGCACGGTGGGTCTTTTTGCCCCCCTTTGCGTGGTTCTGCTTTAGGGTTTTTTGTAGACTGCATAGTTCTCTTTGCTATCTTCGCTCTGTCTAGAATATCGGGCCTCACTTTGCTGAATCTATTTCATTCCTACGTTTTGTCTTTTCATCTTGCTAACAGTCATTATATGTGGGGGGCTGCCTATTCCTTTGGGGTATTTCTCTGAGGCAAGTCAGGCTTGTATTTCTATCTTCAGGCTAGTCAGCTCCTCAGGCAGTGCAGAGTTGCATAGGTAGTGTTAGGCGCAATCCACTGCTGCTTTTAGTTGTGTGAGGATAGGTTCAGGTATTGCAGTCTGCAGAGATTCCACGTCTCAGAGCTTGTTCTATTGTTTTTGGGTTATTGCCATATCACTGTATGTGCGCTGATTACTGCACACTGTGTTGCCTGATAGCACAGCATAACAGTACAAGGAGCCAAAACCAATGATTCTCAATAGAGGGAAAAAAGAAGTCCTGACATCATTTTTTTTTCCTCAGCTCTGTCTTCAGTGTTTTTTTTTTTTTTTTTCCCCTAGACATTAGAGTGCTTCAGGACACAGCTGTGGACATGGATATTCAGGCTCTGTGCTCCTCAATGGATAATCTCGTTATAAATGTACAAAAGATTCAAGATACAATTGATCAGAAATCTATGCTAGAACCAAGAATTCCTATTCCTGATTTGTTTTTTGGTGACAGAACTAAGTTCCTGAGCTTCAAAAATAATTGTAAGCTATTACTGGCCTTGAAACCTCATTCTTCTGGTAATCCTATTCAACAGGTTTTGATTATTATTTCTTTTTTGCGCGGCGACCCACAGGACTGGGCGTTTTCTCTTGCGCCAGGAGACCCTGCATTGAGTAATGTTGATGCGTTTTTCCAGGCGCTTGGATTGCTTTACGATGAGCCTAATTCAGTGGATCAGGCTGAGAAAAATTTGCTGGCTTTATGCCAGGGTCAGGATGATGTAGAAGTATATTGTCAGAAATTTAGGAAGTGGTCAGTACTCACTCTGTGGAATGAATCTGCACTGGCGGCTTGGTTCAGAAAGGGTCTCTCTGAAGCTCTTAAGGATGTCATGGTGGGATTTCCTATGCCTGCTGGTTTGAATGAGTCTATGTCCTTGGCCATTCAGATCGGTCGTCGCTTGCGCGAGCGTAAATCTGTGCACCATCTGGCGGTATTCTCTGAGAGTAAACCTGAGCCTATGCAGTGCGACAGGACGATGACTAAAGTTGAACGGCAAGAACACAGACGTCTGAACAGGCTGTGTTTCTACTGTGGTGATTCCACTCATGCTATTTCTAATTGTCCTAAGCGCACTAGGCGGTTCGATAGCTCTGCCGTTATTGGTACTGTACAGTCCAAATTCCTTCTGTCCATTACCTTGATATGCTCTTTGTCATCGTATTCTGTCATGGCGTTTGTGGATTCAGGCGCTGCCCTGAATCTGATGGATTTGGATTATGCTAAACGTTGTGGATTTTTCTTGGAGCCTTTGCGGTGTCCTATTCCGTTGAGAGGAATTGATGCTACACCTTTGGCCAAGAATAAGCCTCAGTACTGGGCCCAGCTGACCATGTGCATGGCTCCTGCACATCAGGAAGTTATTCGCTTTCTGGTACTGCATAATCTGCATGATGTGGTCGTGTTGGGGTTGCCATGGCTACAAACCCATAATCCAGTATTAGATTGGAACTCTATGTCGGTAACCAGCTGGGGTTGTCAGGGAGTACATGGTGATGTTCCATTTTTGTCTATTTCGTCATCCATTCCTTCTGACATCCCAGAGTTCTTGTCTGACTTTCAGGATGTATTTGAAGAGCCCAAGTCTGATGCCCTACCTCCGCATAGGAATTGTGATTGTGCTATCAATTTGATTCCTGGTAGTAAATTCCCTAAGGGTCGTTTATTTAATTTGTCCGTGCCTGAACACACCGCTATGCGCAGTTATGTGAAAGAATCCCTGGAGAAGGGACATATTCGCCCATCGTCATCACCATTGGGAGCAGGGTTCTTTTTTGTAGCCAAAAAGGATGGTTCGCTAAGACCGTGTATTGATTACCGCCTTCTTAATAAGATCACTGTTAAGTTTCAGTATCCCTTGCCATTGATATCTGACTTGTTTGCTCGGATTAAGGGGGCTAGTTGGTTTACTAAGATTGATCTTCGTGGTGCGTATAATCTGGTGAGAATCAGGCAGGGAGATGAATGGAAAACGGCATTTAATACGCCCGAGGGTCATTTTGAGTATCTGGTGATGCCGTTCGGACTTGCCAATGCTCCATCTGTTTTTCAGTCTTTTATGCATGACATTTTCCGTGAGTATCTGGATAAATTCCTGATTGTTTACTTGGATGACATTTTGATCTTCTCTGATGATTGGGAGTCTCATGTGAAGCAAGTCAGAATGGTTTTCCAGGTACTGCGTGCTAATTCCTTGTTCGTGAAGGGATCAAAGTGTCTCTTCGGTGTGCAGAAAGTTTCATTTTTGGGGTTCATCTTTTCCCCTTCTACTATCGAGATGGATCCGGTTAAGGTCCAGGCCATCCAGGATTGGACTCAGCCGACATCTCTGAAAAGTCTGCAGAAATTCCTGGGCTTTGCTAATTTTTATCGTCGCTTCATCTGTAATTTTTCTAGCATTGCCAGACCATTGACCGATTTGACCAAGAAGGGTGCTGATTTGGTTAATTGGTCTTCTGCTGCCGTGGAAGCTTTTCAGGAGTTGAAGCGTCGTTTTTGCTGTGCCCCTGTGTTGTGTCAACCAGATGTTTCTCTTCCGTTCCAGGTCGAGGTTGATGCTTCTGAGATTGGAGCAGGGGCGGTTTTGTCACAGAGAGGTTCTGGTTGCTCAGTGTTGAAACCATGTGCTTTCTTTTCCAGGAAATTTTCTGCTGCTGAGCGTAATTATGATGTGGGCAACCGAGAGTTGCTGGCCATGAAGTGGGCATTCGAGGAGTGGCGTCATTGGCTTGAGGGAGCTAAGCATCGCGTGGTGGTATTGACTGATCATAAGAATCTTACTTATCTCGAGTCTGCCAAGCGCTTGAATCCTAGACAGGCCCGTTGGTCGTTATTTTTTGCTCGTTTTGATTTTGTGATTTCGTACCTTCCGGGCTCTAAAAATGTGAAGGCGGATGCTCTGTCTAGGAGTTTTGTGCCCGACTCTCCGGGGTTATCTGAGCCGGCGAGTATCCTCAAGGAAGGAGTCATTGTGTCTGCCATCTCTCCTGATTTGCGGAGAGTGTTGCAGAAATTTCAGGCTAATATACCTGATCGTTGTCCGGCCGAGAAACTGTTCGTCCCTGATAGGTGGACTAGTAAAGTTATCTCTGAACTTCATTGTTCGGTGCTGGCTGGTCATCCAGGAATCTTTGGTACCAGAGAGTTAGTGGCTAGATCCTTCTGGTGGCCATCTCTGTCACGGGATGTGCGTGCTTTTGTGCAGTCCTGTGGGATTTGTGCTAGGGCTAAGCCCTGCTGTTCACGTGCCAGTGGGTTGCTTTTGCCCTTGCCGGTCCCGAAGAGGCCTTGGACACATATTTCGATGGATTTCATTTCTGACCTTCCCGTTTCTCAAAAGATGTCGGTCATTTGGGTGGTCTGTGATCGCTTTTCTAAAATGGTCCATCTGGTGCCCTTGGTTAAATTGCCTTCCTCCTCTGATTTGGTGCCTTTGTTCTTCCAGCATGTGGTTCGTTTGCATGGCATTCCTGAGAATATTGTTTCTGACAGAGGTTCCCAGTTTGTCTCGAGGTTCTGGCGAGCCTTTTGTGGTAGGATGGGCATTGACCTATCTTTTTCCTCGGCCTTCCATCCTCAGACTAATGGCCAGACCGAACGAACCAATCAGACCTTGGAAACATATCTGAGATGTTTTGTTTCTGCTGACCAGGATGATTGGGTGTCATTTTTGCCGTTGGCTGAGTTCGCCCTTAATAATCGGGCCAGCTCGGCTACCTTGGTCTCTCCATTTTTCTGCAATTCTGGGTTCCATCCTCGTTTCTCTTCAGGACAGGTTGAGTCTTCGGACTGTCCTGGTGTGGATTCTGTGGTGGACAGGTTGCAGCAGATCTGGACTCAGGTAGTGGACAATTTGACCTTGTCCCAGGAGAAGGCTCAGCTTTTCGCTAATCGTAGACGCCGTGTGGGTCCCCGACTTCGTGTTGGGGATCTGGTTTGGTTATCTTCTCGTCATATTCCTATGAAGGTTTCCTCTCCTAAATTTAAACCTCGTTTTATTGGTCCGTATAGGATTTCTGAGATTCTCAATCCGGTGTCTTTTCGTCTGACCCTCCCAGACTCCTTTTCCATACATAATGTATTCCATAGGTCGTTGTTGAGAAGATACGTGGCACCTATGGTTCCATCTGTGGAGCCTCCTGCCCCTGTTTTGGTGGAGGGGGAATTGGAGTATATTGTGGAGAAAATTTTGGATTCTCGTGTCTCTAGACGGAAACTCCAGTATCTGGTCAAATGGAAGGGTTATGCTCAGGAGGATAATTCCTGGGTTTTTGCCTCTGATGTCCATGCTCCAGATCTTGTTCGTGCCTTTCATGTGGCTCATCCTGGTCGGCCTGGGGGTTCTGGTGAGGGTTCAGTGACCCCTCCTCAAGGGGGGGGGTACTGTTGTGAATTCTGTGGCTGAATTCACTCCTGTGGTCACAAGTGGTATTGCAGCCTCTGGGCTTCCTCCCTCAGGTGTTTTGGTGAGCTCGTTGGCTGCCTTGCTATTTAACTCCACCTGAGTCTGTCTTCCTTGCTCCTTGTCAATGTTCCAGTGTTGGATCTGAGCTACTGCATCTTTCCTGTGGCCTGCTGCTCTGCTAGATAAGTGTTACTTTGTTTTTGTTTCCGTTTTTTCTGTCCAGCTGTGCTATTCTCTTTTGCTGGAAGCTCTGAGACGCAAAGGGTGCACCGCCGTGCCGTTAGTTCGGCACGGTGGGTCTTTTGCCCCCCTTTGCGTGGTTCTGCTTTAGGGTTTTTTGTAGACTGCATAGTTCTCTTTGCTATCTTCGCTCTGTCTAGAATATCGGGCCTCACTTTGCTGAATCTATTTCATTCCTACGTTTTGTCTTTTCATCTTGCTAACAGTCATTATATGTGGGGGGCTGCCTATTCCTTTGGGGTATTTCTCTGAGGCAAGTCAGGCTTGTATTTCTATCTTCAGGCTAGTCAGCTCCTCAGGCAGTGCCGAGTTGCATAGGTAGTGTTAGGCGCAATCCACTGCTGCTTTTAGTTGTGTGAGGATAGGTTCAGGTATTGCAGTCTGCAGAGATTCCACGTCTCAGAGCTTGTTCTATTGTTTTTGGGTTATTGCCATATCACTGTATGTGCGCTGATTACTGCACACTGTGTTGCCTGATAGCACAGCATAACAAGATCCTCTATATACTACACCACACAGGAGAGCTGACAGATCCTCTATATACTACACCACAAGGGAGAGCTGACAGATCCTCTATATACTACACCACACAGGAGAGCTGGCAGATCCTCTATATACTACACCACACAGGAGAGCTGACAGATCCTCTATATACTACACCACACAGGAGAGCTGACAGATCCTCTATATACTACACCACACGGGAGAACTGACAGATCCTCTATATACTACACCACACAGGAGAGCTGACAGATCCTCTATATACTACACCATACAGGAGAGCTGACAGATCCTCTATATACTACACCACACAGGAGAGCTGACAGATCCTCTATATACTACACCACACAGGAGAGCTGACATATCCTCTATATACTACACCACACAGGAGAGCTGACAGATCCTCGATATACTACACCACACAGGAGAGCTGACAGATCCTCTATATACTACACCACACAGGAGAGCTCACAGATCCTCTATATACTACACCACACAGGAGAGCTGACAGATCCTCTATATAATACACCGCACAGGAGAGCTGACAGATCCTCTATGTACTACACCACACAGGACACCTGACAGATCCTCTATATACTACACCACACAGGAAAGCTGACAGATCCTCTATATACTACACCACACAAGAGAGCTGACAGATCCTCTATATACTACACCACACAGGAGAGCGGACAGATCCTCTATATACTGCACCACACAGGAGAGCTGACAGATCCTCTATATACTACACCACAGGAGAGCTGACAGATCCTCTATATACTACACCACACAGGAGAGCTGACAGATCCTCTATATACTACACCACACAGGAGAGCTGATAGATCCTCTATATACTACACCACACAGGAGAGCTGACAGATCCTCTATATACTACACCACACAGGAGAGCTGACAGATCCTCTATATACTACACCACACAGGAGAGCTGACAGATCCTTTATATACTACACCACACAGGAGAGCTGACAGATCCTCTATATACTACACCACACAGGAGAACTGACAGATCCTCTATATAATACACCACACAGGAGAGCTGACAGATCATCTATATACTACACCACACAGGAGAGCTGACAGATCCTCTATATACTACACCACACAGGAGAGCTGACAGATCCTCTATATACTACACCACACAGGAGAGCTGACAGATCCTCTATCTACTACACAAAACAGGAGAACGGAGAGATCCTCTATATACTACACCAAACAGGAGAGCTGACAGATCCTCTATATACTACGCCACACAGGAGAGCTGACAGATCCTCTATATACTACACCACACAGGAGAGCTGTCAGATCATCTATATACTACACCACACAGGAGAGCTGACAGATCCTCTATATACTACACCACACAGGAGAGCTGACAGATCCTCTATATACTACACCACACAGGAGAGCTGTCAGATCCTCTATATACTACACCACACAGGAGAGCTGACAGATCCTCTATATACTACACCACACAGGAGAGCTGACAGATCCTCTATATACTACACCACACAGGAGAGCTGACAGATCCTCTATATACTACACCACACAGGAGAGCTGACAGATCCTCTATATACTACACCACACAGGAGAGCTGACAGATCCTCTATATACTACACCACACAGGAGAGCTGACAGATCCTCTATATACTACACCACACAGGAGAGCTGACAGATCCTCTATATACTACACCACACAGGAGAGCTGTCAGATCATCTATATACTACACCACACAGGAGAGCTGACAGATCCTCTATATACTACACCAAACAGGAGAGCTGACAGATCCTCTATATAGTACACCACACAGGAGAGCTGACAGATCCTCTATATACTACACCACACAGGAGAGCTGACAGATCCTCTATATACTGCACCACACAGGAGAGCTGACAGATCCTCTATATACTACACCACACAGGAGAGCTGTCAGATCATCTATATACTACACCACACGGGAGAGCTGACAGATCCTCTATATACTACACCACACAGGAGAGCTGACAGATCCTCTATATACTACACCACACAGGAGAGCTGACAGATCCTCTATATACTACACCACACAGGAGAGCTGTCAGATCATCTATATACTACACCACACGGGAGGGCTGACAGATCCTCTATATACTACACCACACGGGAGAGCTGACAGATCCTCTATATACTACACCACACAGGAGAGCTGACAGATCCTCTATATACTACACCACACAGGAGAGCTGACAGATCCTCTATATACTACACCACACAGGAGAGCTGACAGATCCTCTATATACTACACCACACAGGAGAGCTGACAGATCCTCTATATACTACACCACACAGGAGAGCTGACAGATCCTTTATATACTACACCACACAGGAGAGCTGACAGATCCTCTATATACTACACCACACAGGAGAACTGACAGATCCTCTATATAATACACCACACAGGAGAGCTGACAGATCATCTATATACTACACCACACAGGAGAGCTGACAGATCCTCTATATACTACACCACACAGGAGAGCTGACAGATCCTCTATATACTACACCACACAGGAGAGCTGACAGATCCTCTATCTACTACACAAAACAGGAGAACGGAGAGATCCTCTATATACTACGCCAAACAGGAGAGCTGACAGATCCTCTATATACTACGCCACACAGGAGAGCTGACAGATCCTCTATATACTACACCACACAGGAGAGCTGTCAGATCATCTATATACTACACCACACAGGAGAGCTGACAGATCCTCTATATACTACACCACACAGGAGAGCTGACAGATCCTCTATATACTACACCACACAGGAGAGCTGTCAGATCCTCTATATACTACACCACACAGGAGAGCTGACAGATCCTCTATATACTACACCACACAGGAGAGCTGACAGATCCTCTATATACTACACCACACAGGAGAGCTGACAGATCCTCTATATACTACACCACACAGGAGAGCTGACAGATCCTCTATATACTACACCACACAGGAGAGCTGACAGATCCTCTATATACTACACCACACAGGAGAGCTGACAGATCCTCTATATACTACACCACACAGGAGAGCTGACAGATCCTCTATATACTACACCACACGGGAGAGCTGTCAGATCATCTATATACTACACCACACGGGAGGGCTGACAGATCCTCTATATACTACACCACACGGGAGAGCTGACAGATCCTCTATATACTACACCACACAGGAGAGCTGACAGATCCTCTATATACTACACCACACAGGAGAGCTGACAGATCCTCTATATACTACACTACACAGGAGAGCTGGCATATCCTCTATATACTACACCACACAGGAGAGCTGACAGATCCTCTATATACTACACCACACAGGAGAGCTGACAGATCCTCTATATACCACACCACACGGGAGAGCTGACAGATCCTCTATATTCTACACCACACGGGAGAGCTGACAGATCCTCTATATACTACACCACACGGGAGAGCTGACAGATCCTCTATATACTAGACGCCCAGGTGAAATTCCTGCTGTACGCAGATGACCTGCTGCTGCTGTCATCAACCGAGAAAGGCCTCCAGGACAACCTGAAAATCCTAGAGAAATTCAGCTCCACCTGGGCTCTACCGGTCAACCTAAATAAAACCAACACCATGGTGTTCCAGAGGAGAAAGAGAAGATCAGACCAGCACCCGTCATTTGTCCTCAACAACTGCGACCTCACATGAACAGACAAATATACCTACCTGGGCCTAGAGATTCACCGGTCAGGGAGCTTCAAACACGCCATAGAGACCCTGAAAGACAAGGCCTGCAAAACCTTCTATACCATCCGAAGGACACTCTACCATCTGAAGCCACCAGTGAGGGTCTGACTAAAAATCTTCGACTCCATCATCGCCCCAATCCTCCTGTATGGCAGCGAAGTCTGGGGTCCTCACACCTACCCAGACTGGTCAAAGTGGGATTCCAGTCCAACAGAAATATTCCACCTGGAATTCTGCAAGCACCTTCTCCAGGTCCATCGGAGCACCTCCAACAGTGCTTGTCGGGCCGAGCTGGGCAGATTCCCTCTACACCTAACTGTTCTAAAGAGGGCGCTGTCATTTCGGGCTCACCTGCATAGGAGCAATCCAAGCTCCCATCACCATAAAGCCCTGATACATGAAGGTGAAACAGAAAAACCAGAACCCTCGGAACAGCCCAGCCAAACCCAACCGGACCAGAACACCAATCACAACAACCTGACAAAAGCCGGAATTAGGAAGATGGCAGATGAAGGCCAGGAGAGGTATGTCAGTGACTGGAAGAATGATATCATCAGCTCACAGAAACTGAACATGTACCGGAGCCTACAGAGAGACTACAGACTGGCCCCATATCTGGAGAAACTCCCGGACTCCAGAGACCGCCAGATCCTGAGCCGATATAGACTCAGCGCCCACAGTCTGGCCATCGAATGTGGCCGACACAGGCAGAGCTACAAGCCCAGGGAGGAAAGACTGTGCCAACACTGTGACCAGGAGGCCATAGAGGATGAAACCCACTTCCTGCTACACTGCTCCAAATACTCAGCAGTGAGGGACACTCACTTCAGGAGACTCTCACATCTCTTCCCAGACTTCATCACCATGAAGGAGGAAGAGAAAACATATATCCTGCTGGGAGAAGATGAGAGAGCAGTGGAGATAGCAGCGCGGTATGTGAGCGAATGTCATAGACTGCGAGAAAGAGAACTATGATGCCATGGACTATAGCCCCCAACCTGGACCTGCCCCATCCACCTCCCCTATGCCATGGACTATAGCCCCCACAATGGATCTGCCCCATCCACCTCCCCTATGCCATGGACTATAGCCCCCAACCTGGACCTGCCCCATCCACCTCCCCTATGCCATGGACTATAGCCCCCACAATGGACCTGCCCCATCCACCTCCCCTATGCCATGGACTATAACCCCCACCCTGGATCTGCCCCATCCACCTCCCCTATGCCATGGACTATAGCCCCCACAATGGACCTGCCCCATCCACCTCCCCTATGCCATGGACTATAACCCCCACCCTGGATCTGCCCCATCCACCTCCCCTATGCCATGGACTATAGCCCCCACAATGGATCTGCCCCATCCACCTCCCCTATGCCATGGACTATAACCCCCACCCTGGATCTGCCCCCATCCACCTTCCCTACAGCTCCTACCCAACATCCCCACAGTCCCTATCCCTATTGCCTTTATACACTTGCTTTGGCAAAACTGATGTGTATTTGGTCCTGCCAATAAAGCTTCTTTGAATCTTTGAATCTTGAATCTACTACACCACACAGGAGAGCTGACAGATCCTCTATATACTACACCACACAGGAGAGCTGACAGATCCCCTATATACTACACCACACAGGAGAGCTGACAGATCCTCTATATACTACACCACACAGGAGAGCTGACAGATCCTCTATATACTACACCACACGGGAGAGCTGACAGATCCTCTATATACTACACCACACAGGAGAGCTGACAGATCCCCTATATACTACACCACACAGGAGAGCTGACAGATCCTCTATATACTACACCACACAGGAGAGCTGACAGATCCTCTATATACTACACCACACAGGAGAGCTGACAGATCCTCTATATACTACACCACACAGGAGAGCTGACAGATCCTCTATATACTACACCACACAGGAGAACTGACCGATCCTCTATATACTACACCACACAGGAGAGCTGACAGATCCTCTATATAATACACCACACAGGAGAGCTGACAGATCCTCTATATACTACACCACGCAGAAGAGCTGACAGATCCTCTATATACTACACCACACAGGAGAGCTGACAGATCCTCTATATACTACACCACACAGGAGAGATGACAGATCCTCTATATACTACACCACACAGGAGAGCTGACAGATCCTCTATATACTACACCACACAGGAGAGCTCACAGATCCTCTATATACTACACCACACAGGAGAGCTGACAGATCCTCTATATACTACACCACACAGGAGAGCTGTCAGATCCTGTATATACTACACCACACAGGAGAGCTCACAGATCCTCTATATACTACACCACACAGGAGAGCTGACAGATCCTCTATATACTACACCACACAGGAGAGCTGACAGATCCTCTATATACTACACCACACAGGAGAGCTGACAGATCCTCTATATACTACAACACACAGGAGAGCTGACAGATCCTCTATATACTACACAACACAGGAGAACTGACAGATCCTTTATATACTACACCACACAGGAGAGCTGTCAGATCCTCTATATACTACACCACACAGGAGAGCTGACAGATCCTCTATATACTACACCACACAGGAGAGCTGACAGATCCTCTATATACTACACCACACAGGAGAGCTGACAGATCCTCTATATACTACACCACACGGGAGAGCTGACAGATCCTCTATATACTACACCACACGGGAGAGCTGACAGATCCTCTATATACTACACCACACGGGAGAGCTGACAGATCCTCTATATACTACACCACACGGGAGAGCTGACAGATCCTCTATATACTACACCACACGGGAGAGCTGACAGATCCTCTCTATACTACACCACACGGGAGAGCTGACAGATCCTCTATATACTACACCACACAGGAGAGCTGTCAGATCCTGTATATATACTACACCACACAGGACAGCTGACAGATCCTCTATATACTACACCACACAGGAGAGCTGACAGATCCTCTATATACTACACCACACAGGACAGCTGACAGATCCTCTATATACTACACCACACAGGAGAGCTGACAGATCCTCTATATACTGCACCACACAGGAGAGCTGACAGATCCTCTATATACTACACCACACAGGAGAACTGACAGATCCTTTATATACTACACCACACAGGAGAGCTGACAGATCCTCTATATACTACACCACACAGGAGAGCTGACAGATCCTCTATATACTACACCACACAGGAGAGCTGACAGATCCTCTATATACTACACCACACGGGACAGCTGACAGATCCTCTATATACTACACCACACGGGACAGCTGACAGATCCTCTATATACTACACCACACGGGAGAGCTGACAGATCCTCTATATACTACACCACACGGGAGAGCTGACAGATCCTCTATATACTACACCACACAGGAGAGCTGACAGATCCTCTATATACTACACCACAAGGGAGAGCTGACAGATCCTCTATATATTACACCACACGGGAGAACTGACAGATCCTCTATATACTACACCACACGGGAGAGCTGACAGATCCTCTATATACTACACCACACAGGAGAGCTGACAGATCCTCTATATATTACACCACACAGGAGAGCTGACAGATCCTCTATATACTACACCACACAGGAGAACTGACAGATCCTCTATATACTACACCACACAGGAGAGCTGACAGATCATCTATATACTACACCACACAGGAGAGCTGACAGATCCTCTATATACTACACCACACAGGAGAGCTGACAGATCCTCTATATACTACACCACACAGGAGAGCTGACAGATCCTCTATCTACTACACAAAACAGGAGAACGGAGAGATCCTCTATATACTACACCAAAAAGGAGAGCTGACAGATCCTCTATATACTACGCCACACAGGAGAGCTGACAGATCCTCTATATACTACACCACACAGGAGAGCTGACAGATCCTCTATATACTACGCCACACAGGAGAGCTGACAGATCCTCTATATACTACGCCACACAGGAGAGCTGACAGATCCTCTATATATTACACCACACAGGAGAGCTGACAGATCCTCTATATACTACACCACACGGGAGAGCTGACAGATCATCTATATACTACACCACACGGGAGAACTGACAGATCCTCTATATACTACACCACACGGGAGAGCTGACAGATCCTCTATATACTACACCACACAGGAGAGCTGACAGATCATCTATATACTACACCACACAGGAGAGCTGACAGATCATCTATATACTACACCACACAGGAGAGCTGACAGATCCTCTATATACTACACCACACAGGAGAGCTGACAGATCCTCTATCTACTACACAAAACAGGAGAACTGAGAGATCCTCTATCTACTACACCACACAGGAGAGCTGACAGATCCTCTATATACTACGCCACACAGGAGAGCTGACAGATCCTCTATATACTACGCCACACAGGAGAGCTGACAGATTCTCTATATACTACACCACACAGGAGAGCTGAGAGATCCTCTATATACTACACCACACCGGAGAGCTGACAGATCCTCTATATACTACACCACACAGGAGAGCTGACAGATCCTCTATATACTACATCAAACAGGAGAGCTGACAGATCCTCTATATACTACGCCACACAGGAGAGCTGACAGATCCTCTATATACTACACAACACAGGAGAGCTGACAGATCCTCTATATACTACACCACACCGGATAGCTGACAGATCCTCTATATACTACACCACACAGCAGAGCTGACAGATCCTCTATATACTACACCACACGGGAGAGCTGACAGATCATCTATATACTACACCACACGGGAGAGCTGACAGATCCTCTATATACTACACCACACAGGAGAGCTGACAGATCCTCTATATACTACACCACACAGGAGAGCTGACAGATCCTCTATATACTACACCACACGGTTAGAGCTGACAGATCCTCTATATACTACACCACACGGGAGAGCTGACAGATCCTCTATATACTACACCACACGGGAGAGCTGACAGATCCTCTATATACTACACCACACGGGAGAGCTGACAGATCCTCTATATACTACACCACACGGGAGAGCTGACAGATCCTCTCTATACTACACCACACGGGAGAGCTGACAGATCCTCTATATACTACACCACACAGGAGAGCTGTCAGATCCTGTATATATACTACACCACACAGGACAGCTGACAGATCCTCTATATACTACACCACACAGGAGAGCTGACAGATCCTCTATATACTACACCACACAGGACAGCTGACAGATCCTCTATATACTACACCACACAGGAGAGCTGACAGATCCTCTATATACTGCACCACACAGGAGAGCTGACAGATCCTCTATATACTACACCACACAGGAGAACTGACAGATCCTTTATATACTACACCACACAGGAGAGCTGACAGATCCTCTATATACTACACCACACAGGAGAGCTGACAGATCCTCTATATACTACGCCACACAGGAGAGCTGACAGATCCTCTATATACTACGCCACACAGGAGAGCTGACAGATCCTCTATATACTACACCACACAGGAGAGCTGAGAGATCCTCTATATACTACACCACACCGGAGAGCTGACAGATCCTCTATATACTACACCACACAGGAGAGCTGACAGATCCTCTATATACTACATCAAACAGGAGAGCTGACAGATCCTCTATATACTACACCACACAGGAGAGCTGACAGATCCTCTATATACTACACCACACAGGAGAGCTGACAGATCCTCTATATAATACACCACACAGGAGAGCTGACAGATCCTCTATATAATACACCACACAGGAGAACTGACAGATCCTCTATATACTACACCACACAGGAGAGCTGACAGATCCTCTATATACTACACTACACAGGAGAGCTGACAGATCCTCTATATATACCACACAGGAGAGCTGACAGATCCTCTATATACTACAGCACACAGGAGGAGAGCTGACAGAGCCTCTATATACTACACCACACAGGAGAGCTGACAGATCCTCTATATACTACACCACACAGGAGAGCTGACAGATCCTCTATATACTACACCACACAGGAGAGCTGACAGATCCTCTATATACTACACCACACAGGAGAGCTGACAGATCCTCTATATACTACACCACACAGGAGAGCTGACAGATCCTCTATATACTACACCACACAGGAGAGCTGACAGATCCTCTATATACTACACCACACAGGAGAGCTGACAGATCCTCTATATACTACACCACACAGGAGAGCTGACAGATCCTCTATATACTACGCCACACAGGAGAGCTGACAGATCCTCTATATACTACGCCACACAGGAGAGCTGACAGATCCTCTATATACTACGCCACACAGGAGAGCTGACAGATCCTCTATATACTACGCCACACAGGAGAGCTGACAGATCCTCTATATACTACACCACACAGGAGAGCTGAGAGATCCTCTATATACTACATCACACCGGAGAGCTGAGAGATCCTCTATATACTACACCACACGGTAGAGCTGACAGATCCTCTATATACTACACCACACAGGAGAGCTGACAGATCCTCTATATACTACACCACACAGGAGAGCTGACAGATCCTCTATATACTACGCCACACAGGAGAGCTGACAGATCCTCTATATACTACGCCACACAGGAGAGCTGACAGATCCTCTATATACTACGCCACACAGGAGAGCTGACAGATCCTCTATATACTACACAACACAGGAGAGCTGACAGATCCTCTATATACTACACCACACCGGATAGCTGACAGATCCTCTATATACTACACCACACAGCAGAGCTGACAGATCCTCTATATACTACACCACACGGGAGAGCTGACAGATCATCTATATACTACACCACACGGGAGAGCTGACAGATCCTCTATATACTACACCACACGGGAGAGCCGACAGATACTCTATATACTACAGCACACGGGAGAGCCGACAGATCCTCTATATACTACACCACACAGGAGAGCCGACAGATCCTCTATATACTACACCACACGGGAGAGCCGACAGATCCTCTATATACTACACCACACGGGAGAGCCGACAGATCCTCTATATACTACACCACACGGGAGAGCTGACAGATCCTCTATATACTACACCACACAGGAGAGCTGACAGATCCTCTATATACTACACCACACAGGAGAGCTGAGAGATCCTCTATATACTACACCACACAGGAGAACTGACAGATCCTCTATATACTACACCACACAGGAGAACTGACAGATCCTCTATATACTACACCACACAGGAGAGCTGACAGATCCTCTATATACTACACCACACAGGAGAGCTGACAGATCCTCTATATACTGCACCACACAGGAGAGCTGACAGATCCTCTATATACTACACCACACAGGAGAGCCGACAGATCCTCTATATACTACACCACACAGGAGAGCCGACAGATCCTCTATATACTACACCACACAGAAGAGCCAACAGATCCTCTATATACTACACCACACAGGAGAGCTGACAGATCCTCTATATACTACACCACACCGGAGAGCTGACAGATCCTCTATATACTACACCACACGGGAGAGCTGACAGATCATCTATATACTACACCACACGGGAGAGCTGACAGATCCTCTATATACTACACCACACAGGAGAGCTGACAGATCCTCTATATACTACACCACACAGGAGAGCTGACAGATCCTCTATATACTACACCACACAGGAGAGCTGACAGATCCTCTATATACTACACCACACAGGAGAGCTGACAGATCCTCTATATACTACACCACACAGGAGAGCTGACAGATCCTCTATATACTACACCACATAGGAGGGCTGACAGATCCTCTATATACTACACCACACAGGAGAGCTGAGAGATCCTCTATATACTACACCACACAGGAGAGCTGACAGACCCTCTATATACTACACCACACAGGAGAGCTGACAGATCCTCTATATAATACACCACACAGGAGAACTGACAGATCCTCTATATACTACACCACACAGGAGAGCTGACAGATCCTCTATATACTACACTACACAGGAGAGCTGACAGATCCTCTATATATACCACACAGGAGAGCTGACAGATCCTCTATATACTACAGCACACAGGAGGAGAGCTGACAGAGCCTCTATATACTACACCACACAGGAGAGCTGACAGATCCTCTATATACTACACCACACAGGAGAGCTGACAGATCCTCTATATACTACACCACACAGGAGAGCTGACAGATCCTCTATATACTACACCACACAGGAGAGCTGACAGATCCTCTATATACTACACCACACAGGAGAGCTGACAGATCCTCTATATACTACACCACACAGGAGAGCTGACAGATCCTCTATATACTACACCACACAGGAGAGCTGACAGATCCTCTATATACTACACCACACAGGAGAGCTGACAGATCCTCTATATACTACACCACACAGGAGAGCTGACAGATCCTCTATATACTACGCCACACAGGAGAGCTGACAGATCCTCTATATACTACGCCACACAGGAGAGCTGACAGATCCTCTATATACTACGCCACACAGGAGAGCTGACAGATCCTCTATATACTACACCACACAGGAGAGCTGAGAGATCCTCTATATACTACATCACACCGGAGAGCTGAGAGATCCTCTATATACTACACCACACGGTAGAGCTGACAGATCCTCTATATACTACACCACACAGGAGAGCTGACAGATCCTCTATATACTACACCACACAGGAGAGCTGACAGATCCTCTATATACTACATCAAACAGGAGAGCTGACAGATCCTCTATATACTACACAACACAGGAGAGCTGACAGATCCTCTATATACTACACCACACCGGAGAGCTGACAGATCCTCTATATACTACACCACACCGGAGAGCTGACAGATCCTCTATATACTACACCGCACGGGAGAGCTGACAGATCATCTATATACTACACCACACGGGAGAGCCGACAGATCCTCTATATACTACACCACACGGGAGAGCCGACAGATACTCTATATACTACAGCACACGGGAGAGCCGACAGATCCTCTATATACTACACCACACGGGAGAGCCGACAGATCCTCTATATACTACACCACACGGGAGAGCCGACAGATCCTCTATATACTACACCACACGGGAGAGCTGACAGATCCTCTATATACTACACCACACAGGAGAGCTGACAGATCCTCTATATACTACACCACACAGGAGAGCTGACAGATCCTCTATATACTACACCACACAGGAGAGCTGAGAGATCCTCTATATACTACACCACACAGGAGAGCTGGCAGATCCTCTATATACTACACCACACAGGAGAGCTGACAGATCCTCTATATACTACACCACACAGGAGAGCTGACAGATCCTCTATATACTACACCACACAGGAGAGCTGACAGATCCTCTATATATTACACCACACAGGAGAGCTGACAGATCCTCTATATACTACACCACACAGGAGAGCTGACAGATCCTCTATATACTACACCACACAGGAGAACTGACAGATCCTCTATATACTACACCACACAGGAGAGCTGACAGATCCTCTATATACTACACCACACAGGAGAGCTGACAGATCCTCTATATACTGCACCACACAGGAGAGCTGACAGATCCTCTATATACTGCACCACACAGGAGAGCCGACAGATCCTCTATATACTACACCACACAGGAGAGCCGACAGATCCTCTATATACTACACCACACAGGAGAGCCGACAGATCCTCTATATACTACACCACACAGGAGAGCCGACAGATCCTCTATATACTACACCACACAGGAGAGCCGACAGATCCTCTATATACTACACCACACAGGAGAGCCGACAGATCCTCTATATACTACACCACACAGGAGAGCCGACAGATCCTCTATATACTACACCACACCGGAGAGCCGACAGATCCTCTATATACTACACCACACGGGAGAGCCGACAGATCATCTATATACTACACCACACGGGAGAGCTGACAGATCCTCTATATACTACACCACACAGGAGAGCTGACAGATCCTCTATATACTACACCACACAGGAGAGCTGACAGATCCTCTATATACTACACCACACAGGAGAGCTGACAGATCCTCTATATACTACACCACACAGGAGAGCTGACAGATCCTCTATATACTACACCACACAGGAGAGCTGACAGATCCTCTATATACTACACCACACAGGAGGGCTGACAGATCCTCTATATACTACACCACACAGGAGAGCTGAGAGATCCTCTATATACTACACCACACAGGAGAGCTGACAGATCCTCTATATACTACACCACACAGGAGAGCTGACAGATCCTCTATATAATACACCACACAGGAGAACTGACAGATCCTCTATATACTACACCACACAGGAGAGCTGACAGATCTTCTATATACTACACTACACAGGAGAGCTGACAGATCCTCTATATATACCACACAGGAGAGCTGACAGATCCTCTATATACTACAGCACACAGGAGGAGAGCTGACAGAGCCTCTATATACTACACCACACAGGAGAGCTGACAGATCCTCTATATACTACACCACACAGGAGAGCTGACAGATCCTCTATATACTACACCACACAGGAGAGCTGACAGATCCTCTATATACTACACCACACAGGAGAGCTGACAGATCCTCTATATACTACACCACACAGGAGAGCTGACAGATCCTTTATATACTACACCACACAGGAGAGCTGACAGATCCTCTATATACTACACCACACAGGAGAGCTGACAGATCCTCTATATACTACACCACACAGGAGAGCTGACAGATCCTCTATATACTACACCACACAGGAGAGCTGACAGATCCTCTATATACTACACCACACAGGAGAGCTGACAGATCCTCTATATACTACGCCACACAGGAGAGCTGACAGATCCTCTATATACTACGCCACACAGGAGAGCTGACAGATCCTCTATATACTACACCACACAGGAGAGCTGAGAGATCCTCTATATACTACATCACACCGGAGAGCTGAGAGATCCTCTATATACTACACCACACGGGAGAGCTGACAGATCCTCTATATACTACACCACACAGGAGAGCTGACAGATCCTCTATATACTACACCACACAGGAGAGCTGACAGATCCTCTATATACTACATCAAACAGGAGAGCTGACAGATCCTCTATATACTACACAACACAGGAGAGCTGACAGATCCTCTATATACTACACCACACCGGAGAGCTGACAGATCCTCTATATACTACACCACACAGCAGAGCTGACAGATCCTCTATATACTACACCACACGGGAGAGCTGACAGATCATCTATATACTACACCACACGGGAGAGCTGACAGATCCTCTATATACTACACCACACGGGAGAGCCGACAGATACTCTATATACTACAGCACACGGGAGAGCCGACAGATCCTCTATATACTACACCACACAGGAGAGCCGACAGATCCTCTATATACTACACCACACGGGAGAGCTGACAGATCCTCTATATACTACACCACACGGGAGAGCTGACAGATCCTCTATATACTACACCACACAGGAGAGCTGACAGATCCTCTATATACTACACCACACAGGAGAGCTGACAGATCCTCTATATACTACACCACACATGAGAGCTGACAGATCCTCTATATACTACACCACACAGGAGAGCTGGCAGATCCTCTATATACTACACCACACAGGAGAGCTGACAGATCCTCTATATACTACACCACACAGGAGAGCTGACAGATCCTCTATATACTACACCACACAGGAGAGCTGACAGATCCTCTATATATTACACCACACAGGAGAGCTGACAGATCCTCTATATACTACACCACACAGGAGAGCTGACAGATCCTCTATATACTACACCACACAGGAGAGCTGACAGATCCTCTATATACTACACCACACGGGAGAGCTGACAGATCCTCTATATATTACACCACACGGGAGAGCTGACAGATCCTCTATATACTACACCACACAGGAGAGCTGACAGATCCTCTATATACTACACCACACAGGAGAGCTGACAGATCCTCTATATACTACATCAAACAGGAGAGCTGACAGATCCTCTATATACTACACAACACAGGAGAGCTGACAGATCCTCTATATACTACACCACACCGGAGAGCTGACAGATCCTCTATATACTACACCACGCAGCAGAGCTGACAGATCCTCTATATACTACACCACACGGGAGAGCTGACAGATCATCTATATACTACACCACACGGGAGAGCTGACAGATCCTCTATATACTGCACCACACGGGAGAGCCGACAGATACTCTATATACTACAGCACACGGGAGAGCCGACAGATCCTCTATATACTACACCACACAGGAGAGCCGACAGATCCTCTATATACTACACCACACGGGAGAGCTGACAGATCCTCTATATACTACACCACACGGGAGAGCTGACAGATCCTCTATATACTACACCACACAGGAGAGCTGACAGATCCTCTATATACTACACCACATAGGAGAGCTGACAGATCCTCTATATACTACACCACACATGAGAGCTGACAGATCCTCTATATACTACACCACACAGGAGAGCTGGCAGATCCTCTATATACTACACCACACAGGAGAGCTGACAGATCCTCTATATACTACACCACACAGGAGAGCTGACAGATCCTCTATATACTACACCACACAGGAGAGCTGACAGATCCTCTATATATTACACCACACAGGAGAGCTGACAGATCCTCTATATACTACACCACACAGGAGAGCTGACAGATCCTCTATATACTACACCACACAGGAGAACTGACAGATCCTCTATATACTACACCACACAGGAGAGCTGACAGATCTTCTATATACTACACCACACAGGAGAGCTGACAGATCCTCTATATACTGCACCACACAGGAGAGCTGACAGATCCTCTATATACTACACCACACAGGAGAGCCGACAGATCCTCTATATACTACACCACACAGGAGAGCCGACAGATCCTCTATATACTACACCACACAGGAGAGCCGACAGATCCTCTATATACTACACCACACAGGAGAGCTGACAGATCCTCTATATACTACACCACACAGGAGAGCCGACAGATCCTCTATATACTACACCACACAGGAGAGCCGACAGATCCTCTATATACTACACCACACCGGAGAGCTGACAGATCCTCTATATACTACACCACACGGGAGAGTTGACAGATCATCTATATACTACACCACACGGGAGAGCTGACAGATCCTCTATATACTACACCACACAGGAGAGCTGACAGATCCTCTATATACTACACCACACAGGAGAGCTGACAGATCCTCTATATACTGCACCACACAGGAGAGCTGACAGATCCTCTATATACTACACCACACAGGAGAGCTGACAGATCCTCTATATACTACACCACACAGGAGAGCTGACAGATCCTCTATATACTACACCACACAGGAGAGCTGACAGATCCTCTATATACTACACCACACAGGAGGGCTGACAGATCCTCTATATACTACACCACACAGGAGAGCTGAGAGATCCTCTATATACTACACCACACAGGAGAGCTGACAGATCCTCTATATACTACACCACACAGGAGAGCTGACAGATCCTCTATATAATACACCACACAGGAGAGCTGACAGATCCTCTATATACTACACCACACAGGAGAACTGACTGATCCTCTATATACTACACCACACAGGAGAGCTGACAGATCCTCTATATACTACACCACACAGGAGAGCTGACAGATCCTCTATATACTACACCACACAGGAGAGCTGACAGATCCTCTATATATTACACCACACAGGAGAGCTGACAGATCCTCTATATACTACACCACACATGAGAGCTGACAGATCCTCTATATACTACACCACACAGGAGAGCTGGCAGATCCTCTATATACTACACCACACAGGAGAGCTGACAGATCCTCTATATACTACACCACACAGGAGAGCTGACAGATCCTCTATATACTACACCACACAGGAGAGCTGACAGATCCTCTATATATTACACCACACAGGAGAGCTGACAGATCCTCTATATACTACACCACACAGGAGAGCTGACAGATCCTCTATATACTACACCACACAGGAGAACTGACAGATCCTCTATATACTACACCACACAGGAGAGCTGACAGATCTTCTATATACTACACCACACAGGAGAGCTGACAGATCCTCTATATACTGCACCACACAGGAGAGCTGACAGATCCTCTATATACTACACCACACAGGAGAGCCGACAGATCCTCTATATACTACACCACACAGGAGAGCCGACAGATCCTCTATATACTACACCACACAGGAGAGCCGACAGATCCTCTATATACTACACCACACAGGAGAGCTGACAGATCCTCTATATACTACACCACACAGGAGAGCCGACAGATCCTCTATATACTACACCACACAGGAGAGCCGACAGATCCTCTATATACTACACCACACCGGAGAGCTGACAGATCCTCTATATACTACACCACACGGGAGAGTTGACAGATCATCTATATACTACACCACACGGGAGAGCTGACAGATCCTCTATATACTACACCACACAGGAGAGCTGACAGATCCTCTATATACTACACCACACAGGAGAGCTGACAGATCCTCTATATACTGCACCACACAGGAGAGCTGACAGATCCTCTATATACTACACCACACAGGAGAGCTGACAGATCCTCTATATACTACACCACACAGGAGAGCTGACAGATCCTCTATATACTACACCACACAGGAGAGCTGACAGATCCTCTATATACTACACCACACAGGAGGGCTGACAGATCCTCTATATACTACACCACACAGGAGAGCTGAGAGATCCTCTATATACTACACCACACAGGAGAGCTGACAGATCCTCTATATACTACACCACACAGGAGAGCTGACAGATCCTCTATATAATACACCACACAGGAGAGCTGACAGATCCTCTATATACTACACCACACAGGAGAACTGACTGATCCTCTATATACTACACCACACAGGAGAGCTGACAGATCCTCTATATACTACAGCACACAGGAGGAGAGCTGACAGAGCCTCTATATACTACACCACACAGGAGAGCTGACAGATCCTCTATATACTACACCACACAGGAGAGCTGACAGATCCTCTATATACTACACCACACAGGAGAGCTGACAGATCCTCTATATACTACACCACACAGGAGAGCTGACAGATCCTCTATATACTACACCACACAGGAGAGCTGACAGATCCTCTATATACTACACCACACAGGAGAGCTGACAGATCCTCTATATACTACACCACACAGGAGAGCTGACAGATCCTCTATATACTACACCACACAGGAGAGCTGACAGATCCTCTATATACTACACAAAACAGCACACATCCTCTATATACTATATGACATAGGAGAGCTGACAGATCCTTTTTAAATGTGCAAAATGTATATATTATATTATATTATGTGCAGTGTATAAAGATCAGTAGCATAGAGTATTGTGGAGTGAGAGAGACACAGACTATATGGGTGTGTAAAATTTCAGGCTGTGTGCACACGTTGCTTTTTTTTTTTTGCTTTTTTTCACCGATAAAATCACTACTAAACCGCAAAAAAATGCGTACAATAAGCATCCCATCATTTAGAATGAATTCTGCATGATTTGTGCACATGATGCGTTTTTTTCTGCGATAAAACGCATCGCGGTAAAAACCGCAGCATGTTTATTAATTTTGCGTTTTTTTTTGCGGATTTCCCCACTACAAAATGCATTGGGAAGTGTCCGGAAAAAACCGCGGCAAAAACGTGTCAAAACCGCGGCATAAACGCGTCAAAACCGCGGCAAAAACGCATGCGGTTTTCTTGCGGATTTCTTGCAGAAAATGTCCGTTTTTTCTCAGAAATTTTCTGCGAGAAATCCTGAACGTGTGCACATAGCCTTAACCTTATACCCATTACTGCACGCTGAAATAAGCATCAACGGCAACTGCTGCGTCTTTTTGGAGTGGCGCAGTGAGTATGCCATAGAAGTTTGTCACCAGTTGCTGCGCTCTGCATAGGTAGTAACTGAACTATAAAAGGTTCCCTATAATAAAGTGAGCTTTGTCATCTTGTTCGGTGCCTATGCAGAGCGCAGCAGCTCGTGAATGTATGCAGATGATGTACGTACGACATGTGTAATGATGTATTATACAATACAGCATATATGCAATAATAAATCACATAGTATATTTCCATAGATGTATTTTCTTTCCCTATTTAGTAATTTGATTTGCCGTAAATAAAAAGATGAAAAAACAAATTTGGAAAATAAAGTGGTTACAGAATGCTACCCCTGGCTTAAAAATACATTTAGAGCAGCAGCGAACCCATAATCTTCATGTTACCACTCGATGTCAGAGTAAGCATCAATTGACACAGGAAGAGGGCAATGCCATTATCAGCAGCTCCTGCAATCTGCATGTAATAAAAGCCCTTTTATAGGGAAATATGGTTAACAGGCGGCGAGGCCTCCATGCCGATCTCTGACTTCGCTGGGTAGCGGCTGCTGAGAGTCATTTGCAAATATCCGCTGATGATTGGACCCTGTTCAAGATGCCATAATGAGTTATGGAAAAAGACTACGGGAAGCAGAACTGGCACAACTTACCCGAGGCACGGGGGGCAGGAGTATGAAGATCAGTGGGAAAGGGAGTGGGGCCATTGTGCGGACCATAGGTGAATCCAGTGCTCCTGAATATACTGCACATACATGTTATAATTATTATAGGAACGATACAAATTATTATTCGGAAATGTACAGTAAGGATTATCATCTACATTACACTTGTGTGGTTACTTGAACTATAATAATACTGCTTCTATGTACAAGAATATAACTACTATAATACTGCTCCTATGTACAAGAATATAACTACTATAATACTGCCCCTATGTACAAGAATATAACTACTATAATAATGCCCCCTATGTACAAGAATATAACTACTATAATACTGCCCGTATGTACAAGAATATAACTACTATAATACTGCCCCTATGTACAAGAATATAACTACTATAATACTGCCCCTTATGTACAAGAATATAACTACTATAATAATGCCCCCTATGTACAAGAATATAACTACTATAATACTGCTTCTATGTACAAGAATATAACTACTATAACACGGCCCCTATGTACAAGAATATAACTACTATAATAATGCCCCCTATGTACAAGAATATAACTACTATAATACTGCTTCTATGTACAAGAATATAACTACTATAATACTGCATCTATGTACAAGAATATAACTACTATAATACTGCTCCTATGTACAAGATTATAACTACTATAATACTGCCCCTATGTACAAGATTATAACTACTATAATACTGCCCCTATGTACAAGAATATAACTACTATAATACTGCCCCTATGAACAAGAATATAACTACTATAATACTGCCCCTATGTACAAGAATATAACTACTATAATAATGCCCCCTATGTACAAGAATATAACTACTATAATACTGCTTCTATGTACAAGAATATAACTACTATAATACTGCTTCTATGTACAAGAATATAACTACTATAATACTGCTCCTATGTACAAGATTATAACTACTATAATACTGCCCCTATGTACAAGAATATAACTACTATAATACTGCACCTATGTACAAGAATATAACTACTATAATACTGCCACTATGTACAAGAATATAACTACTATAATACTGCCCCTATGTACAAGAATATAACTACTATAATACTGCTCCTATGTAAAAGAATATAACTACTATAATACTGCCCCCTATGTACAAGAATATAACTACTATAATACTGCCCCTATGTACAAGAATATAACTACTATAATACTGCCCCTATGTACAAGAATATAACTACTATAATACTGCCCCTATGTACAAGAATATAACTACTATAATACTGCCCCTATGTACAAGAATATAACTACTATAATAATGCCCCCTATGTACAAGAATATAACTACTATAATACTGCCCCTATGTACAAGAATATAACTACTATAATACTGCCCCCATGTACAAGAATATAACTACTATAATACTGCCCCTATGTACAAGAATATAACTACTATAATACTGCCCCTATGTACAAGAATATAACTACTATAATAATGCCCCCTATGTACAAGAATATAACTACTATAATACTGCTTCTATGTACAAGAATATAACTACTATAATACTGCTTCTATGTACAAGAATATAACTACTATAATACTGCTCCTATGTACAAGAATATAACTACTATAATACTGCTCCTATGTACAAGATTATAACTACTATAATACTGCTTCTATGTACAAGAATATAACTACTATAATACTGCTTCTATGTACAAGAATATAACTACTATAATACTGCTCCTATGTACAAGAATATAACTACTATAATACTGCTCCTATGTACAAGATTATAACTACTATAATACTGCCCCTATGTACAAGAATATAACTACTATAATACTGCACCTATGTACAAGAATATAACTACTATAATACTGCCCCCATGTACAAGAATATAACTACTATAATACTGCTCCTATGTACAAGAATATAACTACTATAATACTGCTCCTATGTGCAAGAATATAACTACCGTATATACTCGAGTATAAGCCGACCCGAGTATAAGCCGACCCGAGTATAAGCCGACCCCCCTAATTTTGCCACAAAAAACAGGGAAAACTTATTGACTCGAGTATAAGCCTAGGGTGGAAATGCAGCATTTACCGGTGAATTTCAAAAATAAAAATAGATCATTATTTCCCCATAGCTGTGCCATATAGTGCTCTGCACCGTTCATTTTTGTCCAATATCTGTGCCCCATACAGTGCTCTGCACCGTTCATACTGCGCCATAAATGCTCCACATAAATCTGTGCTGCTGCTGCTGCTGCAATAAAAAAAAAACAACACATACTCACCTCTCTTGATTGCAGCTCCCGGCGTCCGGTCCCGGCGCCTCCATCTTCCCGGCGTCTCTGCTCTGACTGATCAGGTAGAGGGCACCGCGCACACTATATGCATCATCGCGTCCTCTGACCTGAACAGTCAGAGCGCAGACGCCGGGAAGATGGAGCGACGCCCGGCGGCTGGAACGTGGACAGGTAAATATGCCATACTTACCTAGTCCTAGCGATCCTGGCGCTCCCTGCCTTCCTCCCCGTCTTCTGTGCTGCAGCCTCTTCCTGTCAGCGATCACCGGCACCGCTGATTAGAGAAATGAATAGGCGGCTCCACCCCTATGGGAGGTGGAGCCGCCTATTCATTTCTCTAATCAGCGGTGCCGGTTATCGCTGAAGAGGGGAAGAAGCTGCAGCACAGAAGACAGTGGGACGGCAGGTGGAGCGCCAGGATCGCTGGGACTAGGTAAGTATACCTTAGCACCCTCACCCCCTCACCCGCCGACCCCACCGCTACCGTGACTCGAGTATAAGCCGAGAGGGGCACTTTCAGCCCAAAAATTTGGGCTGAAAATCTCGGCTTATACTCGAGTATATACGGTACTATAATACTGCTCCTATATACAAGAATATAACTACTATAATACAGCCCCTATGTACAAGAATATAACTACTATAATACTGCTCATATGTTCAAGAATATAACTACTATAATACTGCCCCTATGTACAAGAATATAACTACTATAATACTGCTCCTATGTGCAAGAATATAACTACTATAATACTGCCCCTATGTACAAGAATATAACTACCATAATACTGCTCCTATGTGCAAGAATATAACTACTATAATACTGCTCCTATATACAAGAATATAACTACTATAATACTGCCCCTATGTACAAGAATATAACTACTATAATACTGCTCATATGTTCAAGAATATAACTACTATAATACTGCTCCTGTGTACAAGAATATAACTACTATAATACTGCCCCTATGTACAAGAATATAACTACTATAATACTGCCCCTATGTACAAGAATGTAACTACTATAATACTGCCCCATGTACAAGAATATAAGTACTATAATACTGCCCCTACAAGGATATAACTACCATAATACTGCTCCTATGTACAAGAATATAACTACTATAATACTGCTCCTATGTACAAGAATATAACTACTATAATACTGCTCCTATGTACAAGAATATAACTACTATAATACTGCTCCTATGTACAAGAATATAACTACTATAATACTGCCCCTATGTACAAGAATATAACTACTATAATACTGCCCCTATGTACAAAAATATAACTACTATAATACTGCTCCTATGTACAAGAATATAACTACTATAATACTGCTTCTATGTACAAGAATATAACTACTATAATACTGCTCCTATGTAAAAGAATATAACTACTATAATACAGCCCCTATGTACAAGAATATAACCACTATAATACTGCTCCTATGTACAAGAATATAACTACTATAATACTGCTCCTATGTACAAGAATATAACTACTATAATACTGCTCCTATGTAAAATTATATAACTACTATAATACTGTCCCTATGTACAAGAATATAACTACTATAATACTGCTCCTATGTAAAATTATATAACTACTATAATACTGCTCCTATGTACAAGAATATACCTACTATAATACTGCCCCCTATGTACAAGAATATAACTACTATAATACTGCTCTATGTACAAGACTATAACTACTATAATATTGCCTCCTATGTACAAGAATATAACTACTATAATACTGCTCCTATGTACAAGATTATAACTACTATAATACTGCTCCTATGTACAGGAATATAACTACTATAATACTGCTCCTATGTGCAAGAATATAACTACTATAATACTGCCTCTATGTACAAGAATATAACTACTATAGTACTGCCCCCTATGTACAAGAATATAACTACTATAATACTGCCCCTATGTACAAGAATATAACTACTATAATACTGCCCCTATGTACAAGAATATAACTACTATAATACTGCCCCTATGTACAAGAATATAACTACTATAATACTTCCCCCTATGTACAAGAATATAACTACTATAATACTGCTCCTATGTACAAGAATATAACTACTATAATACTGCCCCTATGTACAAGAATATAACTACTATAATACTGCCCCCTATGTACAAGAATATAACTACTATAATACTGCCCCTATGTACAAGAATATAACTACTATAATACTGCCCCCTATGTACAAGAATATAACTACTATAATACTGCTCCTATGTACAAGAATATAACTACTATAATACTGCCCCTATGTACAAGAATATAACTACTATAATACTGCCCCTATGTACAAGAATATAACTACTATAATACTGCCCCTATGTACAAGAATATAACTACTATAATACTGCCCCTATGTACAAGAATATAACTACTATAATACTGCCCCTATGTACAAGAATATAACTACTATAATACTGCCCCCTATGTACAAGAATATAACTACTATAATACTGCCCCTATGTACAAGAATATAACTACTATAATACTGCCCCCTATGTACAAGAATATAACTACTATAATACTGCTCCTATGTACAAGAATATAACTACTATAATACTGCCCCTATGTACAAGAATATAACTACTATAATACTGCCCCCTATGTACAAGAATATAACTACTATAATACTGCTCCTATGTACAAGAATATAACTACTATAATACTGCCCCTATGTACAAGAATATAACTACTATAATACTGCCCCTATGTACAAGAATATAACTACTATAATACTGCCCCTATGTACAAGAATATAACTACTATAATACTGCTCCTATGTACAAGAATATAACTACTATAATACTGCCCCTATGTACAAGAATATAACTACTATAATACTGCCCCCTATGTACAAGAATATAACTACTATAATTCTGCCCCTATGTACAAAAATATAACTACTATAATACTGCTCCTATGTACAAGAATATAACTACTATAATACTGCTCCTATGTACAAGAATATAACTACTATAATACTGCCCCTATGTACAAGAATATAACTACTATAATACTGCCCCTATGTACAAGAATATAACTACTATAATACTGCCCCCTATGTACAAGAATATAACTACTATAATACTGCTCCTATGTACAAGAATATAACTACTATAATACTGCCCCCTATGTGCAAGAATATAACTACTATAATACTGCTCTATGTACAAAAATATAACTACTATAATACTGCTCCTATGCACAAGAATATAACTACTATAATACTGCTCTATGTACAAGAATATAACTACTATAATACTGCTCCTATGTACAAGAATATAACTACTATAATACTGCCCCCTATGTACAAGAATATAACTACTATAATACTGCTCCTATGTACAAGAATATAACTACTATAATACTGCCCCTATGTACAAGAATATAACTACTATAATACTGCTCCTATGCACAAGAATATAACTACTATAATACTGCTCCTATGTACAAGAATATAACTACTATAATACTGCCCCTATGTACAAGAATATAACTACTATAATACTGCTCTCGATGTATAAGAATATAACTACTATAATACTGCCCCTATGTATAAGAATATAACTTCTATAATACTGCTCCTATGTACAAGAATATAACTACTATAATACTGCCCCTATGTACAAGAATATAACTACTATAATACTGCTCCTATGTACAAGAATATAACTACTATAATACTGCTCCTATATACAAGAATATAACTACTATAATACTGCCCCTATGTACAAGAATATAACTACTATAATACTGCCCCTATGTACAAGAATATATCTACTATACTACTGCCCCTATGTATAACAATATAACTAATATAGTAATTATCCATCAGAGTTGCACGGTTGACTTCCATGCATACTGGAAAAAAATTTTGAGTAGAAACTTGAGCGCGATGTGAGACTTTTGCGTGTGTGTTTTGGCTCGTTACTCTCTTTCCTGCCTGTGTACAAATGAGATCCCAGTAAGACATCAGTGACCTGGCATAGGATAACGCAGCCTTCAAAGTTGTTGGGTAATGGGTCGGCATCCAAGAAACAGTAATTGCTATTAACTTGTGATGCGGGTCTCATGTAAAGAGGCAGAAAGTAATGACAAAGCACATTGTCCATTTTTTCATTTGGCCGCTCTTCCAGGCTTGCTGTCATACTGTGCTGATGGTGATGACCCGATCACAAACACGATGCTTAGATGTCACCTCCACATCAGCGGACAGTGTGAAATAATAAAAAAAAAACAAAAAAAAAAACAAGGAACCAATAATAAAACTGTAAGAAAACAAAATATTAGAAATAATCAAAAATGTCAATTTTTTTATTATTATTACTTTATTATTGCTTCCTTAGCTTTCAAGAAATAAAAACATAAATAAAAAATACGAAGCAATAAAAAAAAAGAAGTGAGCAAAAATAAGAACATTTAACAGAGATAAAAGTCAAATTAAAAGATTACAAATGTGTTTTTTAATTTTTTTTTATTTTTCGCAATTATCATTTTATATGTTATTTGAATAAAATAATGGCGACAAATAAATCAAGGGAAAAAAAAAATCGCCTTCGTTTGTTGGATTAGCATTTTTGCTTCTTCTTTAATTAGGGCTAATTACGTCGCGCGCGACCACATATTATTATTTTTTCACTTAACTGTGCTTTTTATAACTTCGCTGTTGACTGTGAAGCCATAATTACGGCATTTTAAACACTCCATTGTCCCAATATTCATTAATTTGTTCTCCTCCTCCTCTGGTTCAATAGCGTTAATTTATCAAGCTCGCAGTTACCAGTGGAGACGCTGCAATTACAGTGATAATAGCCCGGATCGGAGAATCGTTGGACACATTTTACTTTTCTTATAATGGATCGGTAAGTGGGTTGTATTGTTTGTACTGGTTTATTAGCTATTGTATTACAATTTGGACCCTGGAAGGCCAGGATCACCTTAAAAATGTAAACCTATAATACATTTATTACTTTCATTAACTTTTGAGCTTTGTTTTCTGAGTTTTTGTAATTTGGTCACTGCTAGCAGACCTGCCGTGTAAAGCACAAAGTAGATATATCAGTCTTTGCAGCTACATTTGGGTTGTCTACCTTGAAGACATTCATTTTTTTTTGCTTAAATACATGTATTTTTGACTAAAATTAATTTTCGTAATTGGGTTTCCTTAAAAATTTTGCCCCGTTTGCCTGTTTATAGCCTCCCGTGCTGCACTGTCTATGCTGGCTGAAGAATGAGTTATCTGAGAATCCATCAGTGAGCTGATTCTGACCAATAGGAGAGTTTCTAACTTTTATCTGTCTCTCTCTTTTTTTTTTTTAACTCCTCACAGCTGATTTATGACCACAGACCACATCAAAATTGAATGTGCCAAAAATCAAAGAGATGGTAAAAGCAAAATGGTGCAGCATTTGTAATGAGACTGAAGTGTAAAATTTTTAAATGCGTTAATTTAAATAAAAAGACATTACATTCCCAGAGGTGTATACAACTCCCTATAAGCAGGCAGGCAGTCAACAAGGAAGACAATTAGGAACAAGCACCCTCCTTGGAATCGCTGATTTTTTTGAAGGTTCCGACTGGAATTCTGGGAGATTTGCCAAGTCTTTCAGGGGTCCAGGAACTTCTCAGACCCATATCTAGATGTCACTTGGATATATTAATAATGTGATATGTTTCCAAAGATGGTTTGGGATCTATGATGGTCTCATGCAGAACAGCGTAAAAACCGCGGAGCTGGATATTATGGACGGCACGTGGAACAGCAGAGCTGGATATTATAGACGGCACGTGGAACAGCAGAGCTGGATATTATAGACGGCACGTGGAACAGCAGAGCTGCATATTATGGATGGTACACGGAGCAGCAGCAGAGCTGGATATCAGATTGACACCTGCAGTACGGTGGATCAGTGGAGCTTTTACTGTATATGCTGGTTGCATGCAGAATAGCGTAGCAGAGCTGGATATTACGGGTTTCACATGGAACACCAGAGCTGGATATGCTGGATGGCACTTGGAAAAACAGAGCTGGATATCATTTTGGCACCTGGAGCAGGGTGGATCAGTGGAGCTTTATATGTGGGGTATATGTAGAAAAACGTAAAACTACAGAGCTGGATATTATGGATGGTACATGGAACAGCAGAGCTGGACATGCTGGATGGCACATGGAACAGCAGCAATGGATATGATGGATGGCACATGGAACAGTAAAACTGGATATCAGATTGCCACCTGCAGCAGGTTGGATGAGTGCAGCTGTAGATACTGGTCGCGTGTTAAACCGTGTAAAACAGCAGAGCTGAATATTATGGATGGCACTTGGAACAGAAGAGCTGGATATTATGGATGGCACATGGAACAGCAGAGCTGGATGGCACTTGGAACAGAAGAGCTGGATATTATGGATGGCACATGGAACAGCAGAGCTGAATATTATGGATAGCACGTGGAGCAGCAGAGCTGGATATGCTGGATGGCACTTGGAACAGAAAAGCTGGATATTATGGATGGCACATGGAACAGTAAAGCTGGATATTAGATTGGCACCTGCAGCAAGCTGTACATGCTGGTGGCATGTAGAATGGCAAAAAACAGCAGAGCTGGATATTATGGGCAGCACGTGGAACAGCAAAGCTGGATATTATGGGTGGCACATGGAACAGCAGAGCTGGATATTATGGGTGGCACATGGAACAGCAGAGCTGGATATCAAATTGGACTAGAGCAATGTGGATCAGGGGAACTGTATATCCCTCTTCCAAGTAGAACAGTGTAAAACAACCGAGCTGGATATTATGGATGATACGTGGAACAGCAGAGCTGGGTATGCTGGATGGCTCATGGAATAGCGGAGCTGGATATCAGATTGGCACCTGGAGCACAGTGGATCAGTGTCGCTGTTGATTCTGGTAGCTTGTAAATCAGCATAAAACAATAGAGCTGGATATTATGGATGAGAAGTGGAACAGCAGAGCTGGATATGCCGGATGGCACATTGAACAGCAGAGCTGGATATCAGATTGGCACCTGGAGCAGTGTGAATCAGTAGAGTTGTAGATGATGGTCATATGTAAAACAGCAGAGTTGGATATGATAGGTAGCACATGAAACAGTAGCGATGAATATGCGAGATGGCACATGGAGCAGTAGAGCTCAGTGTTTGGACAGACACCTTGGAATAGTAGAGTTAAATTTGTGGTTTAGATGTGTTAAGTAGATCAGGAGGAACACATTAAGAGAAATCTACTCAGTGCCTGACAATATATAGAGGTAGATTGGTGCTGCGGTACACAGTCAAAGAATCTGGGGACAATGTAGTCTGAAAGAGCTGAAGTACCTGAATACTCAGGCGATCACCTGAGCCGGCCCACGAGCCTCAAACACATGACACCAGAGACGTACGTCAGGCTACCATTGCAACCTGATGCATACCACAGCAGAGAGAGTCAGCCACCGGGGGAGAAAGAAGAAAACCTGATGCCACGACCGGGACAGCTGAGTAACAATTACACCTGATTGCGGTCATACTCCCTGGGACTGTATGTTATTTGGCGACCAACTAATTATACAAAAGCAAGTGACACATTTAAGCCTGTGCGGCATTATAGCTCATTTGTACTGTATTTTATATTTTCTACTCCGGGAAATATTATTACTGTAAACTGATTTGTAAATCTCAAAAATATATAAAAAAATAAAAAAAAATGTCGTTTGCAGACGTCGCAATTTTCTTAATTCCTTGACAGCTTAATAGCCGGTGTGTAAAGCGTTTTTGTGATTGCAATTGCCTTGTCATTCATCTAAGGCGGCGTATGATTCCGAGCCTGTGCGACATCAAAGCGGCAAGTACGCGGGATATGAATGGGGAGGCGATGAGAGCCAGATAGGAGACGCTTTTGAAATGTTGCAGTGTGTCTTATCTTCCCATCCAGAACTCTGGTATTAGACCGGGAGGCGGGGAGGGATTATATTATGTAAGTAATTGTATCCGACCCATCGCGGCCTCTACATTTCACCGGCCAAATGGGTCTCTTCTATCACAGGTGAACACGCGGCAGGCAAAGAAATATTGCTTTACCTTTTCTGAGTAGAGGTAACAAATAATTCCTATTATTACAGGGGTCCAAACTTTCAGGCACCCTCCCATCTTGGGGTCTACGGGAGTTCAAGGGTTCAATGTAAACTAGGTGGTGTGATTTTATATTCCCTGATGGCCTGGGGCAGTAAAGGGATGATTTTTATATTTCTTGGTTCTTACTCGCCTCTCCCGGCTTTACCCATTTTCTGTCTAAGTATTCAATAGTTTTGTATTCAGTTACCATGGTCTGGAGTTTGCTTCGACATCCATCTCTATCCTGGCGTTCACCTCTTCAGCGAGCTGCTTTTCTACTCTCTATACTTAATCACTGGCTCAGGCATGCACAAGTAAACAAAGAAACTCTTCTCTGGTGCTGTTCACACTACATTGCTGTTGCAACAGTATTTATCCTCTCTGCACGCAAGTATTCAGTTTTCTTGTTCATCACTGCTGCTTACGTCCCTATCAAGGACCATATGTCTTCTTACAGCTCGGTCTGTAACCATTTGTTTACTGCAAGTCCTGGACTGACTATACATCTACCATTCCTGTGTTCCTGGCTGTGTGTTTTCTGGACTTCCAGCTCCACCTGCCTGTCTGCCATCCTGTATAACCAGCTGTCCTCACAGATCCATGTGCAGTCTGGCAAGTCTTACCCATTATGCCAGTGTTCCCCAAGTCCGGTCCTCAAGAGCCACCAACAGGTCATGTTTTCAAGATTTCCTTAGTATTGCACAGGTGATGGAGTTATTGCCTGTGCAGGTGATGCAATTATCACCTGTGCAATACTAAGGAAATCCTGAAAACATGACCTGTTGGTGGCTCTTGAGGACCGGACTTGGGGAACACTGGATTATGCCATCGTCTTCAGTCCATGTTGCTCATGACAGCTAAGAGAAACCATCTCTGATAGTGGATCCACCTCCAAATTGTGGAGGTACAGGATGAAAATCACTTATAAGTTTAATTATCTTGCAATCTTGGGGATAATTATTAGTCAATTTTCTGAATATGCAAATAGCTGGCATTGGATGCAAAATTTGCGGTTGTATGTTGTTACCCACACAGATTGGAGTCCTGGGCAGCAATCAAAGTACAACCCCAGCTTTCCATGTTTAAACCATATGGCCATCCGACTATATAATTCCAAAATATTATTGTCGTATATTGTTCCCAAACTACCACCAAAAAGAATGCAAATACAAATTCATTAAAAAGTGCAACATATATTGCCATACACAGCACATAATACTACCATATAGTGCCTAAATAATATGCAGGATCTAAATAATACTCCATTAAAAGTCCACAAAAAGTCTTAAAAGTTCATAAAACACCACCATATAGTGCCTAAGTAATATGCAGGATCCAAATGTTACTCCATTAAAGAGTCTATAATACTGCCATATAAAATTCATCTTCTGGGGTCTCTAGAAACTGGGAGCCCTGAACATTTGATTTGTTTGTCATGCCCTAAGCTTGGCCAGCAGAAATGGTGCGTTTCGTGCAAATAGCCCATAGACTTTTGAGAAGGAAACCCTACTATTCCAGTTGCATTAAAAAATGATGATTCCTTCAGTCAACATCCTGTCTTTAACCCAACCTATCACCTTTTATGTGCTTTGTAGATGCCTACGGAAGGGTCTTGATCCAGAGAGAAAAGTCATGTTCTATAGCTGGTTCTCGATTCAGAGAGTAAAAATCTTGTCCTATGGATGGTTCTCAATCCAGAGGGTAAAGGACACATCCTATGAATGGTTCTTTATCCAGATAGTAAAAGTCGAATCCTTTGGAAGGGTCTTAATGTAGACAGTAAATGTCACTTCCTATAGATGGTTCTCAATCCAAAGAGTAAAGGTAACATCCTATAGATGGTTCTCGATCCACAGACTAATAGGTTACGGTGTTTCCTATGGATGGTTCTGAATCCAGAGGGTCAAGGACACGTCCTATGGATGGTTCTCAATCCAGAGGGTCAAGGACACATCCTAAGGATGGTTCTTAATCCAGAGGGTCAAGGACACATCCTAAGGATGGTTCTTAATTCAGAGGGTCAAGGACACATCCTAAGGATGGTTCTCAATCCAGAGGGTCAAGGACACATCCTAAGGATGGTTCTCAATCCAGAGGGTCAAGGACACATCCTAAGGATGGTTCTCAATCCAGAGGGTCAAGGACACATCCTAAGGATGGTTCTCAATCCAGATAGTACAGGTCACGTCCTATGAAAAATTTTCCATCCAGACAGTAAAGGACACATCCTATGAATGGTTCTCGATACAGAGGGTAAAAGTCATGTCAAGAAATCCTATTCTCTGGGTCTACATTTATATAATTTGACCCAAACTATATGGGAATTTTTTTTAGCTTCTGTTACCACCGATCCCACCAGCCGAGAAGAGGTTAACCTTGTGCTGATGTGATTTGAAAGTCTCGGCTGTGCCAATAATACGGTTAATGGTGATAGACTTGCCACTGGCTCTTTTTTTTCCCACATGTTTTGTGACATCTCATTAATACAGCCCCATTTTTCAGCGCCGGATTACAGTGTACTTGCTGAGAAGGCAATATCATTACAGCTTCTGGTGACCCCGGGAGAAGTCACTATATCAATCAGCAAAATGGATGCCTGACACCCTCTAAGAGGCAGCGTTTCTTTTTTTCCAGACTGTTCTTGATCTCTAGAGGTCCCTAATGACTTAGTGTATACATTACATAGGCCATATACATAATTATTAGCTTGTAATGGCCTTAGTCTGCAGAATATCATCCTATCTGTAGGAGGAAGTGCTCGGAATATCCAAAAGCCAAAGTCTGTAAAATCCTATTCAGTGATGGAATAGCAATTGTCATTAATGGTGTGAATTTATGGGAATTTCTGGAGTTTAGGACCGAGTTGAGCAGGCAGATTAAAGGCGATGTTCATTTGAAAACAATATGACTTTAAATGTGTTCATAATAGAAAAGCATACGATTTACTAATATTCTTTGATCTCCAAAGGTACCCCTATGCCCCGATATCAGCCTTGGTTCCATGCCCTGACATCTCCTCCTCCAGCTTCACCTCAACATATGATGAAGTTTCCTGTGTAGGCATTTCACAAGTGCTGGGTGTGAAGGGGGAAGGCTGATTGGCTCATTTTAATAGCTAAAGCAGCCCCTTGTGTCAAAACTGATGCAAAGAAAGAGAAGAGAGCTGGCTTAGCTATTAAAATGAGCCAATCAGCCAGCCCCCTTCATACTCAGCACTGATAGCACACCCAACCCAAGCCGGAAGAACTCAAGAGACTTTGGACAAGTTGGTCCGCTTCTTTAAAAAAATGGGATTGGCTTGGCTATTGAAATGAGTTATTCAGCCAGAACCCTCTACACACATCGCTTGTAGCATACCGACTCATATGCCCAACCCAAAGCAGAGGTTTATTTTCTGGGACTAGGAATAGGGATGATAGCTGAAGACTTATAAATCTTCAAATATGGAGCTCGACGGGATCCTGAGAGCACAAAATCAATGCTTTGCATTAAGGGGGCTGGCTCATTTTAATACCTAAGCTAGTCTCCTTTGGAAAACTACCATTAACTGAAGTTTGAGGCACTTTGAAAAAAAAAAAAAATGGACAGGCTCTAAAGATTAGCAAATCAATTTTTCAGGACCTGGGTCCATTGGTCACATTAGTATCTCTTAATTTGCAGGACCTGGTCCATTGGCCACATTAGTAGCTCTGCGAACCACATCCCGCCTGCCGGCATCCCCGGTTCCTCTTCTGATTTGTAGGCTTGGGGCAAAGTCATCAATGTGGTGTGATGCATTCATGATGTTGCGCCAGGTTGGCTAATCAAGAGAGGACCCAGGAAAAAGGCGGTTCACATGTCTCCCGTCCGGCGGCCATGGACAACTGACGTGGCCACTGGCCCAGGGTCCTGTGACTCGATTCGTTCTTCTCTAGTATGATCTTTAAATGTGTAAAACAAATTTAAAGCCTCGGATTCATTGACAGTACCATGTTTGCAGAAGATTGCCACAGATTTTATGATGCGCACTTTGTAAAGTAAAGCCAAGTCGGTTTACAGCCTAAAAAACTTGATCGTGATGGATCCTTTCAAACAATGTTGAAGAGCAATCAATGTTCTTATAACATTTATAGGATGTATCATGCCGTATTATCAAACGGCGATCTTGGCCAAAATCTGTGTCTACTAAAATTTCAACTTGTGGACTTAAATATGTAAGCGTGAATGAGACTAATTTTCAGCCATTCAGATACTCGAAATTTTGGATTGCGAAAGTTAAAAAAAATTCCACTTTTATGGGGCAATACGACCTGTGCCTTTAAGTTACAAATGAGCCTAATATCCAAGGAGAGCAATTAAGAGAAAAAGAAAAAAAATAACCATCAGCCACACTGGCTCCTGTTTGTAACAGAAAACCACACATGATGCCGTCTTAGTCTGCAATTAAAGGTAAATAGGTTTACACAAGCCATGATGATGGTTTCTCCTTAAGCTGTTGCTCTTTGGTTTTAGGGAACATGAAACCGGTAGTTCTGATTGAACCCATTGGAAAGGGCTATAAATGCAGCTCTTAAGTATAAAATTACAGCGCAGTTTCCAGGTGAGCAATCAACGAAACAAAAAAAAAAGAAAGAAAAAATAACGTAGGATGAGAAAATTCAAGTATTCAATCAAGTTCAGTTTGTAAGAAGGAGTAGAAGATCGCGGCGGTCTACCGGCTATGATCACTATCTCCTATCTCTCAAATCATTGTCGAGAAGCAGTCAATAACCATAATTGGGACGGAGATTCACAACTTACTTGAAAATAGGTCATCTGTGACTTTAGGTGATAATAATGGTGGGATAGACAGCAAGCAGGGCAGTAATAGGGCGGCTCTATAGCGGAGGATGAGTAGACCAAACTCGTCAAGAGCTCCAATATCGAGATTTTACCAAGTCTGCTGAGGTTTACATTCATGGCAGTCATGGCTAGTGATTAGAAACTCAAGACGTCTTGGTCATATCAAGGTTTTTTTATGTTTTCACCTGTAGTTCTGAGTAATTACTCAGTTATAGTCTAAGGCATTGTTCCCCAACTTCGGTCCTCAAGAGCCACCAACAGGTCACGTTTTCTGGATTTCCTTAGTACTGCTTTGGTGGTGGAATTATTGCCTGTGTAGGTGATGGAATTATCACCTCTTCAATACTAAGGAAATCCTGAAAACATGACCTGTTGGTGGTTCTTGCGGATTGGAGTTGGGAACACTGGTCTAAGGTCTACCTGTAGAAGATTCCGCAATTCTGCGTAAATCTAAGGATATCATTGGCTTTTTCCAAAAAAACAAAACTCATCCTGGAGGACTTGAACAGTGAGGAGAACCTACTATTTGGAGGCTTTAAGGTGGAAGGAGGACCGATTGGGTCTCTTTCTTTAAACTGTAAACTCTACGCCCACAGTATTAACTTTGCCAGCTACCAAATTTTTTTTAGAGAGATAATAGTAAACTGGTCAACCGGGGCAAGGAACTTGAAACCTCTCTGGAGCCATGCTTGAAAGCACTGGTGCCTCTTGTTGGTTTTCTTTAGTCTCTGTGGCCAAGAAGCAAATTTTTTTTCACGCAAGTTCCAACGGAACTTTGGTTTAATAGAAAGTGAGGAAAGTCAAAGTGAGCAATGAAGGCATATCTGAAATCTTGGTGGCCATGATAAAAAAAATCTATAATGGACTTTTGACTGTCAAATGTTTTTATTGTAAAGGTTTCAGCCTATTCAGCAGACGACTCATTGAATGCAGTAGGACTCCATGGCTCATTGAAAGCATGAATGCAGAACCTATAGTAGCAGAACTGGTCAACTGGAAGAGCTAAACTTCAAGCCAATCTAGGGCTATAGTTTAAAACCTGGGCCCTCCAATTGTCACTGGTTTCTTTATTTCGTTGAAGACCCATCAGGGTTCCTTTGGACCCTGGCCAGGTAACATTTTTATGCAGGTAACATCATCAGATTTGCTTTTTTGTGCCTTCTACCATGTTGCCCAATCATGCTCGAAATTTCCATCCTTAGCTTGGCTGAATGTTTTTGAGACAAGCAGTTGCGAAAAATTTGGATACACCCAATGTCCCAAACGAAATAATGGTTCAAAAGAGGTAAAGACTCATGTTATTACTTACATTTAACACAAGTGTTCTAGAAACTTTCACCTAAGCTAGTATCTTTATCGTTATCTTAAAAGGTCAGAATGGGATAAAATCTTCATTGCGTTTCATCTGGACACACACCTGTTCTCATGTGCACGTGTGCTCACACAGGTATCAAGTGACCCCACCATCTTATAACATCTTGGATGTTTACAGAACAATCTCTTGGGTAACGATGGACAAATGACAAAGGTTGGCACTCTCTAACCTTTCTACTGGTCACAGGGGAGAAAAAAATCCCATTAATGTGAGCAAATCAGTCCACTCTGAATGAGTTAATTACTGACAGACAGCGTCTTAATAAGTAATGAGATAAAACTGATATGGAGAGAGAATGAATCCATAATGTCTACATGCAGCAGAAGGAAAGCAAAGGGCAAAATAAAGGGCAGCAATATTCACATACTGGCACACCAAAATGGTACACGAGAGAGGCAATGATACGATAGATTTTACTAAATACTACAGCTTTATTCTGAAATACATCACATCATATAATATAATACTGCTCCTATGTACAAGAATATAACTAACAATACTGCCCTTATGTACAAGAATATAACTACTATAATACTGCTCCTATGTACAAGAATATAACTACTATAATACTGCCCCTATGTACAGGAATATAACTACTATAATACTGCCCTTGTGTACAAAAATATAGCTACTATAATACTGCTCCTATGTACAAGAATATAACTAACATAATACTGCCCTTATGTACAAGAATATAACTACTATAATACTGCTCATATGTACAAGAATATAACTACTATAATACTGCCCCTATGTACAGGAATATAACTACTATAATACTGCCCTTGTGTACAAAAATATAACTACTATAATACTGCTCCTATGTACAAGAATATAACTAACATAATACTGCCCTTATGTACAAGAATATAACTACTATAATACTGCCCCTATGTACAAGAATATAACTACTATAATACTGCCCCTATGTACAAGAATATAACTACTATAATACTGCTCCTATGTACAAGAATATAACTACTATAATACTGCCCCTATGTACAAGAATATAACTACTATAATACTGCTCCTATGTACAAGAATATAACTAACATAATACTGCCCTTATGTACAAGAATATAACTACTATAATACTGCCCCTATGTACAAGAATATAACTACTATAATACTGCCCCTATGTACAAGAATATAACTAGTATAATACTGCTCCTATGTACAAGAATATAACTACTATAATACTGCTCCTATGTACAAGAAGATAACTACTATAATACTACTCCTATGTACAGGAATATAACTACTATAATACTGCCGCTATGTACAAGAATATAACTACTATAATACTGCCCCTATGTACAAGAATATAACTACTATAATACTGCTCCTATGTACAAGAATATAACTGTTATAATACTGCCTCCTATGTACAAGAATATAACTCTTATAATACTGCTCCTATGTACAAGAATATAACTACTATAATACTGCTCCTATGTACAAGAATATAACTACTATAATACTGCTCCTATGTGCAAGAATATAACTACTATAATACTGCCCCTATGTACAAGAATATAACTAATATAATACTGCCCTTGTGTACAAAAATATAGCTACTATAATACTGCTCCTATGTACAAGAATATAACTACTATAATACTGCTCCCTATGTACAAGAATATAACTAGTATAATACTGCCCCTATGTGCAAGAATATAACTACTATAATACTGCCTCTATGTACAAGAATATAACTACTATAATATCGCCCCTATGTACAAGAATATAACTACTATAATACTGCTCCTATGTACAAGAATATAACTACTATAATACTGCTCCTATGTGCAAGAATATAACTACTATAATACTGCCCCGTGTACAAGAATATAACTAATATAATACTGCCCTTGTGTACAAAAATATAGCTACTATAATACTGCTCCTATGTACAAGAATATTACTACTATAATACTGCTCCTATGTACAAGAATATAACTACTATAATACTGCTCCTATGTACAAGAATATAACTAGTATAATACTGCCCCTATGTACAAGAATATAACTACTATAATACTGCCTCTATGTACAAGAATATAACTACTATAATATCGTCCCTATGTACAAGAATATAACTACTATAATACTGCTCCTATGTGCAAGAATATAACTACTATAATACTGCTCCCTATGTACAAGAATATAACTAGTATAATACTGCCCCATGTACAAGAATATAACTACTGTAATACTGCTCCTATGTACAAGAATATAACTACTATAATACTGCTCCCTATGTACAAGAATATAACTAGTATAATACTGACCCTATGTACAAGAATATAACTACTATAATACTGCCCCATGTACAAGAATATAACTACTGTAATACTGCTCCTATGTACAAGAATATAACTACTATAATACTGCTCCCTATGTACAAGAATATAACTAGTATAATACTGCCGCTATGTACAAGAATATAACTACTATAATACTGCCCCTATGTACAAGAATATATCTACTATAATACTGCCCTTATGTACAAGAATATAACTACTATAATACTGCTCCAATGTACAAGAATATAACTACTATAATACTGCCCCTATGTACAAGAATATAACTACTATAATACTGCCTCTATGTACAAGAATATAACTACTATAATATCAAACCTATGTGCAAGAATATAACTACTATAATACTGCTCCTATGTGCAAGAATATAACTACTATAATACTGCTCCTATGTACAAGAATATAACTACTATAATACTGCTCTTATGTACAAGAATATAACTACTATAATACTGCCCCATGTACAAGATTATAACTACTATAATACTGCTCCTATGTACATGAATATAACTACTATAATACTGCTCCCTATGTACAAGAATATAACTACTATAATACTGCCCCATGTACAAGAATATAACTACTATAATACTGCTCCTATGTACAAGAAAATAAATACTATAATACTGCTCCCTATGTACAAGAATATAACTAGTATAATACTGCCCCTATGTACAAGAATATAACTACTATTATACTGCCCCTATGTACAAGAATATATCTACTATAATACTGCCCCTATGTACAAGAATATAACTACTATAATACTGCTCTTATATACAAGAATATAACTACTATAATACTGCTCCTATGTACAAGAATATAACTACTATAATACTGCCCCTATGTACAAGAATATAACTACTATAATACTGCCTCTATGTACAAGAATATAACTACTATAATATCAAACCTATGTGCAAGAATATAACTACTATAATACTGCTCCTATGTGCAAGAATATAACTACTATAATACTGCTCCTATGTACAAGAATATAACTACTATAATACTGCTCTTATGTACAAGAATATAACTACTATAATACTGCCCCATGTACAAGATTATAACTACTATAATACTGCTCCTATGTACAAGAATATAACTACTATAATACTGCTCCCTATGTACAAGAATATAACTACTATAATACTGCCCCATGTACAAGAATATAACTACTATAATACTGCTCCTATGTACAAGAAAATAAATACTATAATACTGCTCCCTATGTACAAGAATATAACTAGTATAATACTGCCCCTATGTACAAGAATATAACTACTATTATACTGCCCCTATGTACAAGAATATATCTACTATAATACTGCCCCTATGTACAAGAATATAACTACTATAATACTGCTCTTATATACAAGAATATAACTACTATAATACTGCTCCTATGTACAAGAATATATCTACTATAATACTGCCCCATGTACAAGAATATAACTACTATAATACTGCTCCTATGTACAAGAATATAATTACTATAATACTGCTCCCTATGTACAAGAATATAACTAGTATAATACTGCCCCTATGTATAAGAATATAACTACTATTATACTGCCCCTATGTACAAGAATATATCTACTATAATACTGCCCCTATGTACAAGAATATAACTACTATAATACTGCTCCTATATACAAGAATATAACTACTATTATACTGCCCCTATGTACAAGAATATATCTACTATAATACTGCCCCTATGTACAAGAATATAACTACTATTATACTGCCCCTATGTACAAGAATATATCTACTATAATACTGCTCCCTATGTACAAGAATATAACTAGTATAATAGTGCCCCTATGTACAAGAATATAACTACTATTATACTGCCCCTATGTACAAGAATATATCTACTATAATACTGCCCCTATGTACAAGAATATAACTACTATAATACTGCTCCTATATGCAAGAATATAACTCCTATAATACTGCTCCTATGTACAAGAATATAACTACTATAATACTGCCCCTATGTACAAGAATATAACTACTATAATACTGCTCCCTATGTACAAGAATATAAATACTATAATACTGCCCCTACGTACAAGAATATAAATACTATAATACTGCTCCCTATGTACAAAATCACAACAACAATACTATCATGTAGATTGAGATTTTCGGTTCAGAACATGTAATTTACTCTTCTTTTCTACTGTGGAGAGTGGAATTGAACACTAGTGATGGGATTGGGTAGATTTGCGAGTGCACACAATACGGGGACATAATGGGAAGATGTGTTCGGTGGTTGCAGAGTTATGGGAACGTTGCAGTTGGCTGGTAGAATGACATGAATCATTAGCTGATTACTGACTGTCCAAATCGAGGAGGCTGGCATATGAGATCAGGCTGCAATTACATTTTCTGCTACTTTGCAGGAAATCCTATCAGCCGTTATAACCAATGTGCATCTCCATGTTTGTCTAGGGGAAAGAGAGCGCAGCAGCAGCAGCAGCGAGGTTCAGAGTTGGGGCTTTATAAAGAGTCTGTGATTATAATGATTTCTGGCCTTGTCTATTGGTCTGTACTACGGACCTTCACAGGCACTGAGCATCCAGACTACGTGAAGAGGGGGCTCTGTGATACGGCTGCAACTGTACATTACTGTAATAAGCACATTATACAGTGGGGCAAAAAAGTATTTAGTCAGTTAGCAATAGTGCAAGTTCCACCACTTAAAAAGATGAGAGGCGTCTGTAATTTACATCATAGGTAGACCTCAACTATGGGAGACAAACTGAGAAAAAAAAATCCAGAAAATCTTATTGTCTGTTTTTTTAACATTTTATTTGCATATTATGGTGGAAAATAAGTATTTGGTCAGAAACAAAATTTCATCTCAATACTTTGTAATATATCCTTTGTTGGCAATGACAGAGGTCAAACGTTTTCTGTAAGTCTTCACAAAGTTGCCACACACTGTTGTTGGTATGTTGGCCCATTCCTCCATGCAGATCTCCTCTAGAGCAGTGATGTTTTTGGCTTTTCGCTTGGCAACACGGACTTTCAACTCCCTCCAAAGGTTTTCTATAGGGTTGAGATCTGGAGACTGGCTAGGCCACTCCAGGACCTTGAAATGCTTCTTACGAAGCCACTCCTTCGTTGCCCTGGCGGTGTGCTTTGGATCATTGTCATGTTGAAAGACCCAGCCACGTTTCATCTTCAATGCCCTTGCTGATGGAAGGAGGTTTGCACTCAAAATCTCACGATACATGGCCCCATTCATTCTTTCATGTACCCGGATCAGTCGTCCTGGTCCCTTTGCAGAGAAACAGCCCCAAAGCATGATGTTTCCACCACCATGCTTTACAGTAGGTATGGTGTTTGATGGATGCAACTCAGTATTCTTTTTCCTCCAAACACGACAAGTTGTGTTTCTACCAAACAGTTCCAGTTTGGTTTCATCAGACCATAAGACATTCTCCCAAAACTCCTCTGGATCATCCAAATGCTCTCTAGCAAACTTCAGACGGGCCCGGACATGTACTGGCTTAAGCAGTGGGACACGTCTGGCACTGCAGGATCTGAGTCCATGGTGGAGTAGTGTGTTACTTATGGTAGGCCTTGTTACAGAATAAAAACTGAAAATGTAGGCCCCTTAAAAAATAGTGAGGAAAGAATGGTTGTAGATGACGAGGAAAAAGCTAACATATTAAACACCTTCTTCTCCACGGTATTCACGGTGGAAAATGAAATGCTAGGTGAAATCCCAAGAAACAATGAAAACCCTATATTAAGGGTCACCAATCTAACCCAAGAAGAGGTGCGAAACCGGCTAAATAAGATTAAAATAGATAAATCTCCGGGTCCGGATGGCATACACCCACGAGTACTAAGAGAACTAAGTAATGTAATAGATAAACCATTATTTCTTATTTTTAGTGACTCTATAGCGACAGGGTCTGTTCCGCAGGACTGGCGCATAGCAAATGTGGTGCCAATATTCAAAAAGGGCTCTAAAAGTGAACCTGGAAATTATAGGCCAGTAAGTCTAACCTCTATTGTTGGTAAAATATTTGAAGGGTTTCTGAGGGATGTTATTCTGGATTATCTCAATGAGAATAACTGTTTAACTCCATATCAGCATGGGTTTATGAGAAATCACTCCTGTCAAACCAATCTAATCAGTTTTTATGACGAGGTAAGCTATAGACTGGACCACGGTGAGTCATTGGACGTGGTATATCTCGATTTTTCCAAAGCGTTTGATACCGTGCCGCACAAGAGGTTGGTACACAAAATGAGAATGCTTGGTCTGGGGGAAAATGTGTGTAAATGGGTTAGTAACTGGCTTAGTGATAGAAAGCAGAGGGTGGTTATAAATGGTATAGTCTCTAACTGGGTCGCTGTGACCAGTGGGGTACCGCAGGGGTCAGTATTGGGACCTGTTCTCTTCAACATATTCATTAATGATCTGGTAGAAGGTTTACATAGTAAAATATCGATATTTGCAGATGATACAAAACTATGTAAAGCAGTTAATACAAGAGAAGATAGTATTCTGCTACAGATGGATCTGGATAAGTTGGAAACTTGGGCTGAAAGGTGGCAGATGAGGTTTAACAATGATAAATGTAAGGTTATACACATGGGAAGAAGGAATCAATATCACCATTACACACTGAACGGGAAACCACTGGGTAAATCTGACAGGGAGAAGGACTTGGGGATCCTAGTTAATGATAAACTTACCTGGAGCAGCCAGTGCCAGGCAGCAGCTGCCAAGGCAAACAGGATCATGGGGTGCATTAAAAGAGGTCTGGATACACATGATGAGAGCATTATACTGCCTCTGTACAAATCCCTAGTTAGACCGCACATGGAGTACTGTGTCCAGTTTTGGGCACCGGTGCTCAGGAAGGATATAATGGAACTAGAGAGAGTACAAAGGAGGGCAACAAAATTAATAAAGGGGATGGGAGAACTACAATACCCAGATAGATTAGCGAAATTAGGATTATTTAGTCTAGAAAAAAGACGACTGAGGGGCGATCTAATAACCATGTATAAGTATATAAGGGGACAATACAAATATCTCGCTGAGGATCTGTTTATACCAAGGAAGGTGACGGGCACAAGGGGGCATTCTTTGCGTCTGGAGGAGAGAAGGTTTTTCCACCAACATAGAAGAGGATTCTTTACTGTTAGGGCAGTGAGAATCTGGAATTGCTTGCCTGAGGAGGTGGTGATGGCGAACTCAGTCGAGGGGTTCAAGAGAGGCCTGGATGTCTTCCTGGAGCAGAACAATATTGTATCATACAATTATTAGGTTCTGTAGAAGGACGTAGATCTGGGTATTTATTATGATGGAATATAGGCTGAACTGGATGGACAAATGTCTTTTTTCGGCCTTACTAACTATGTTACTATGTTACTATGTTACTATGTTACATTGGTCCCAGCTCTCTGCAGTTCATTCACTAGGTCCCCCCGCGTGGTTCTGGGATTTTTGCTCACCGTTCTTGTGATCATTCTGACCCCACTGGGTGGGATTTTGCGTGGAGCCCCAGATCGAGGGAGATTATCAGTGGTCTTGTATGTCTTCCATTTTCTAATTATTGCTCCCACTGTTGATTTCTTCACTCCAAGCTGGTTGGCTATTGCAGATTCAGTCTTCCCAGCCTGGGGCAGGGCTACAATTTTGTTTCTGGTGTCCTTTGACAGCTCTTTGGTCTTCACCATAGTGGAGTTTGGAGTCAGACTGTTTGAGGGTGTGCACAGGTGTCTTTTTATACTGCTAACAAGTTTAAACAGGTGCCATTACTACAGGTAATGAGTGGAGGAAAGAGGAGACTCTTAAAGAAGAAGTTACAGGTCTGTGAGAGCCAGAAATCTTGATTGTTTGTTTCTGACCAAATACTTATTTTCCACCATAATATGCAAATCAATTGTTAAAAAAACAGACATTGTGATTTTCTGGATTTTTTTTCTCAGTTTGTCTCCCATAGTTGAGGTCTACCTATGATGTAAATTACAGACGCCTCTCATCTTTTTAAGTGGTGGAACTTGCACTATTGCTGACTGACTAAATACTTTTTTGCCCCACTGTATATGTACAGCCGGTATAACCTGGGTATCTCCTGTTTATAATTATATATGTACAGCCGGTATAACCTGGGCATCTCTTGTGTATAATTATATATGTACAGCCGGTATAACCTAGGCATCTCCTGTATATAATTATATATGTACAGCCGGTATAACCTGGGTATCTCCTGTATATAATTATATATGTGCAGCCGATATAACCTGGACATCTCCTGTATATAATTATATATGTACAGCCGGTATAACCTGAGCATCTCCTGTATATAATTATATATGTACAGCCGGTATAACCTGGGCATCTCCTGTATATAATTATATATGTACAGCCGGTATAACCTGGGCATCTCCTGTTTATAATTATATATGTACAGCCGGTATAACCTGGGCATCTCCTGTATATAATTATATATGTACAGCCGGTATAACCTGGGTATCTCCTGTATATAATTATATATGTGCAGCCGATATAACCTGGACATCTCCTGTATATAATTATATATGTACAACCGGTATAACCTGAGCATCTCCTGTATATAATTATATATGTACAGCCGGTATAACCTGGGCATCTCCTGTATATAATTATATATGTACAGCCGGTATAACCTGGGCATCTCCTGTTTATAATTATATATGTACAGCCGGTATAACCTGGGCATCTCTTGTATATAATTATATATGTACAGCCGGTATAACCTGGGCATCTCCTGTATATAATTATATATGTACAGCCGGTATAACCTGGGCATCTCCTGTATATAATTATATATGTACAGCCGGTATAACCTGGGCATCTCCTGTATATAATTATATATGTACAGCCGGTATAACCTGGGCATCTCCTGTATATAATTATATATGTACAGCCGGTATAACCTGGGCATCTCCTGTATATAATTATATATGTACAGCCGATATAACCTGGGCATCTCCTGTATATAATTATATATGTACAGCCGGTATAACCTAGGCATCTCCTGTATATAATTATATATGTACAGCCGGTATAACCTAGGCATCTCCTGTATATAATTATGTATGTACAGCCGGTATAACCTAGGCATCTCCTGTATATAATTATATATGTACAGCCGGTATAACCTGGGCATCTCCTGTATATAATTATATATGTACAGCCGGTATAACCTGGGTATCTCCTGTATATAATTATATATGTACAGCCGATATAACCTGGGCATCTCCTGTACATAATTATATATGTACAACTGATATAACCTGGGCATCTCCTGTATATAATTATATATGTGCAGCTGGTATAACCTGGGTATGTCCTGTATATAATTATACATGTACAGCCGGTATAACCTGGGCATCTCCTGTGTATAATTATATATGTACAGCCGGTATAACCTGGGCATGTCCAGTATATAATTATATATGTACAGCTGGTATAACCTGGGCATCTCCAGTATATAATTATGTATGTACAGCCGGTATAACCTGGGCATCTCCTGTATATAATTATATATATACAACTGGCATAACCTGGGCATTTCCTGTATATAATTATACATGTACAGCTAGTATAATCTGGGCATTTCCTGAATATAGTTATATATGTACAGCTGGTATAACCTAGGTATCTCCTGTATATAATTATATATGTACAGCTGGTATAACCTGGGCATCTCCTGTATATAATTATATATGTACAGCTGGTATAACCTGGGCATCTCCTTTATATAATTATATATGTACAGCTGGTATAACCTGGGCATCTCCTGTATATAATTATATATGAACAGCTAGTATAACCTGGGCATCTCTAGTATATAATTATATATGTACAGCTGGTATAACCTGGGCATCTCCAGTATATAATTATATATGTACAGCCGGTATAACCTGGGCATCTCCTGTATATAATTATATATATATTTACAGCTTGTATAACCTGGGCATCTCTTGTATATAATTATATATGAACAGCTAGTATAACCTGTGCATCTCCTGTATATAATTATATATGTACAGCTGGTATAACCTGGGTATCTCCTGTATATAATGATAGATGTATAGCTGGTATAACCTGGGTATCTTCTGAATATAATTATATATGTACAGCAGGTATAACCTGGGCATCTACTGTATATAATTATATATGTACAGCTGGTATACTCTGGGCATCTCCTGTATATAATTATATATGTACAGCTGGTATAACCTGGGTATCTCCTGTATATAATTATACATGTACAGCCGGTATAACGTGGGCACCTCCTGTATATAATTATATATGTACAGCCGGTATAACCTGGGCATCTCCAGTATATAATTATATATGTACAGCTGGTATAACCTGGGCATCTCCAGTATTTAATTATATATGTACAGCCGGTATAACCTGGGCATCTCCTGTATATAATTCTATATATATATATATATATATATATATATATATATATATATATATATATATATGTATATATATATATATATATATATATATATATATATATACAGCTGGTATAACCTTGGCATTTCCTGTATATAATTATACATGTACAGCTGGTATAATCTGGACATTTCCTGAATATAATTATATATGCACAGCTGGTATAACCTGGGCATCTCCTGTATATAATTATACATGTACAGCCGGTATAATCTGGGCATCTCTTGTATATAATTATACATGTACAGCCGGTATAACCTGGGCATCTCCTGTATATAATTATATATGTATAGCCGGTATAACCTGGATATCTCCTGTATATAATTATATATGTACAGCTGGTATAACCTGGGTATCTCCTATATATAATTATATATGCACAGCTGGTATAACCTGGGCATCTCCTGTATATAATTATACATGTACAGCCGGTATAACCTGGGCATCTCCTGTATATAATTATACATGTACATCCGGTATAACCTGGGCATCTCCTGTATATAATTATACATGTGCAGCCGGTATAACCTGGGCATTTCCTGTATATAATGGTAGATATACAGCCGGTATAACCTGGGCATCTCCTGTATATAATTATACATGTACAGCTGGTATAACCTGGACATCTCCTGTATATAATGGTAGATGTACAGCCGGTATAACCTGGGCATCTCCTGTATATAATTATACATGTACAGCTGGTATAACCTGGACATCTCCTGTATATAATTATATATGTACAGCCGGTATAACCTGGGTATCTCCTGTATATAATTATACATGTACAGCCGGTATAACCTGGGTATCTCCTGTATATAATTATACATGTACAGCCGGTATAACCTGTGCATCTCCTGTATATAATTATACATGTACAGCTGGTATAACCTGGACATCTCCTGTATATAATTATATATGTACAGCCGGTATAACCTGGGTATCTCCTGTATATAATTATACATGTACAGCCGGTATAACCTGGGTATCTCCTGTATATAATTATACATGTACAGCCGGTATAACCTGGGCATCTCCTGTATATAATTATACATGTACAGCGGGTATAACCTGGGCATCTCCTGTATATAATTATATATGTACAGCCGGTATAACCTGGGTATCTCCTGTATATAATTATATATGTACAGCCGGTATAACCTGGGCCCCTCCTGTATATAATTATACATGTACAGCCGGTATAACCTGGGCACCTCCTGTATATAATTATACATGTACAGCCGGTATAACCTGGGCATCTCCTGTATATAATTATACATGTACAGCCGGTATAACCTGGGCATCTCCTGTATATAATTATACATGTACAGCCGGTATAACCTGGGCATCTCCTGTATATAATTATACATGTACAGCCGGTATAACCTGGGCACCTCCTGTATATAATTATACATGTACAGCCGGTATAACCTGGGCATCTCCTGTATATAATTATACATGTACAGCCGGTATAACCTGGGCATCTCCTGTATATAATTATACATGTAGAGCCGGTATAACCTGGGCATCTCCTGTATATAATTATATATGTACAGCCGGTATAACCTGGACATCTTTTGTATATAATTATATATGTACAGCTGGTATAACCTGGGCATCTCCTGTATATAATTATATATGTACAGCCGGTATAACCTGGGCATCTCCTGTATATAATTATATATGTACAGCCGGTATAACCGGGGCATCTCCTGTATATAATTATATATGTACAGCCGGTATAACCGGGGCATCTCCTGTATATAATTATATATGTACAGCCGGTATAACCTGGGCATCTCCTGTATATAATTATATATGTACAGCTGATATAACCTGGGCATCTCCTGTATATAATTATATATGTACAGCCGGTATAACCTGGGCATCTCTTGTATATAATTATATATGTACAGCCGGTATAACCTGGGCATCTCCTGTATATAATTATATATGTACAGCTGGTATAATCTGGTCATCTTCTGTATATAATAATATATGTACAGCTGATATAACCTGGGTATCTCCTGTATATAATTATATATGTACAGCTGGTATAACCTGGGTATCTCCTGTATATAATTATACATGTACAGCCGGTATAACCTGTGCATCTCCTGTATATTATTATATATGTACAGCCGGTATAACCTGGGCATCTCCTGTATATAATTATATATGTACAGCCATAATAACCTGGGCATCTTTTGTATATAATTATATATGTACAGCTGGTATAACCTGGGCATCTCCTGTATATAATTATATATGTACAGCCGGTATAACCTGGGCATCTCCTGTATATAATTATATATGTACAGCCGGTATCACCGGGGCATCTCCTGTATATAATTATATATGTACAGCCGGTATAACCGGGGCATCTCCTGTATATAATTATATATGTACAGCCGGTATAACCTGGGCATCTCCTGTATATAATTATATATATACAGCTGATATAACCTGGGCATCTCCTGTATATAATTATATATGTACAGCTGGTATAACCTGGGCATCTCCTGTATATAATTATATATGTACAGCTGGTATAATCTGGGCATCTCCTGTATATAATTATATATGAACAGCTAGTATAACCTGGGCATCTCTAGTATATAATTATATATGTACAGCTGGTATAACCTGGGCATCTCCAGTATATAATTATATATGTACAGCCGGTATAACCTGGGCATCTCCTGTATATAATTATATATATATTTACAGCTTGTATAACCTGGGCATCTCTTGTATATAATTATATATGAACAGCTAGTATAACCTGTGCATCTCCTGTATATAATTATATATGTACAGCTGGTATAACCTGGGTATCTCCTGTATATAATGATAGATGTATAGCTGGTATAACCTGGGTATCTTCTGAATATAATTATATATGTACAGCATGTATAACCTGGGCATCTCCTGTATATAATTATATATGTACAGCTGGTATACTCTGGGCATCTCCTGTATATAATTATATATGTACAGCTGGTATAACCTGGGTATCTCCTGTATATAATTATACATGTACAGCCGGTATAACGTGGGCATCTCCTGTATATAATTATATATGTACAGCCGGTATAACCTGGGCATCTCCAGTATATAATTATATATGTACAGCTGGTATAACCTGGGCATCTCCAGTATTTAATTATATATGTACAGCCGGTATAACCTGGGCATCTCCTGTATATAATTCTATATATATATATATATATATATATATATATATATATATATATATATATATATATATATATATATATATATATATATATATATATATATATACACATATATATGTATATATATATACATATATATATACATATATATGTATATATATATATATATATATATATATATATATATATATATATATATATATATATACAGCTGGTATAACCTTGGCATTTCCTGTATATAATTATACATGTACAGCTGGTATAATCTGGGCACTTCCTGAATATAATTATATATGCACAGCTGGTATAACCTGGGCATCTCCTGTATATAATTATACATGTACAGCCGGTATAATCTGGGCATCTCTTGTATATAATTATACATGTACAGCCGGTATAACCTGGGCATCTCCTGTATATAATTATATATGTATAGCCGGTATAACCTGGATATCTCCTGTATATAATTATATATGTACAGCTGGTATAACCTGGGTATCTCCTATATATAATTATATATGCACAGCTGGTATAACCTGGGCATCTCCTGTATATAATTATACATGTACAGCCGGTATAACCTGGGCATCTCCTGTATATAATTATACATGTACATCCGGTATAACCTGGGCATCTCCTGTATATAATTATACATGTGCAGCCGGTATAACCTGGGCATTTCCTGTATATAATGGTAGATATACAGCCGGTATAACCTGGGCATCTCCTGTATATAATTATACATGTACAGCTGGTATAACCTGGACATCTCCTGTATATAATGGTAGATGTACAGCCGGTATAACCTGGGCATCTCCTGTATATAATTATACATGTACAGCTGGTATAACCTGGACATCTCCTGTATATAATTATATATGTACAGCCGGTATAACCTGGGTATCTCCTGTATATAATTATACATGTACAGCCGGTATAACCTGGGTATCTCCTGTATATAATTATACATGTACAGCCGGTATAACCTGGGCATCTCCTGTATATAATTATACATGTACAGCGGGTATAACCTGGACATCTCTTGTATATAATTATATATGTACAGCCGGTATAACCTGGGTATCTCCTGTATATAATTATATATGTACAGCCGGTATAACCTGGGTATCTCCTGTATATAATTATATATGTACAGCCGGTATAACCTGGGTATCTCCTGTATATAATTATACATGTACAGCCGGTATAACCTGGGCCCCTCCTGTATATAATTATATATGTGCAGCCGGTATAACCTGGGTATCTCCTGTATATAATTATACATGTACAGCCGGTATAACCTGGGTATCTCCTGTATATAATTATACATGTACAGCCGGTATAACCTGGGTATCTCCTGTATATAATTATATATGTACAGCTGGTATAACCTGGGCCCCTCCTGTATATAATTATATATGTACAGCCGGTATAACCTGGGCCCCTCCTGTATATAATTATATATGTACAGCCGGTATAACCTGGGTATCTCCTGTATATAATTATACATGTACAGCCGGTATAACCTGGGCCCCTCCTGTATATAATTATATATGTACAGCCGGTATAACCTGGGTATCTCCTGTATATAATTATACATGTACAGCCGGTATAACCTGGGTATCTCCTGTATATAATTATACATGTACAGCTGGTATAACCTGGGCATCTCCTGTATATAATTATACATGTACAGCCGGTATAACCTGGGCATCTCCTGTATATAATTACATATGTACAGCTGGTATAATCTGGGCATCTCCTGTATATAATTATATATGTACAGCCGGTATAACCTGGGCATCTCCTGTATATAATTATACATGTACAGCCGGTATAACCTGGGTATCTCCTGTATATAATTATACATGTACAGCCGGTATAACCTGGGCATCTCCTGTATATAATTATATATGTACAGCCGGTATAACCTGGGCATCTCCTGTATATAATTATACATGTACAGCCGGTATAACCTGGGCATCGTTTGGTTTAGAGATAAGTTTACAAACCCCGTGTACATTTCCTATTCCGCGCACAGTAGGGATTGACATGCAGTTTGCTCCTGTACAGCAGAATGTATTTTTTCCAGGATTTCGTCTTTGTTTTTTTTTTTTCCATTCTGATAAGCAATTCAAATGGCAATCCATTTCCCGTCTTTATTTCATTTGGACTCGCTTTCGGTCCCCTCCGTCCACTTATTTACTTTGTCGAGCGCTATTCAGAAAACCAATTTGTTTCACCAGTTATATAACAAAAAAATATCTGCACAAACTGATTCTGGTGCCAGGCAGCCTCGGATACCGCTGCAGGGGGAGAGGGCCGTGACAGCGCAGGAATAAAGAGATTTGTTTTTATTTTTCCAGAAGGTTCTATTATTTTGCCATCTTCCTTGGGGACTGGTTTCCACTGAAAAAGATCCTTCATTCAGACAGATAAACAAGAAATATGACCGTAATAGATCAGACGATGCATTGTTATATCAGATCCACCGGATGCATTACTAGCGACACAATGCTTTAATTTGAAAGTTCCGGAAAAGTCTTTATAAAGAGAGAATGTTCCGGGGATTTCAACAAATATAAATTATTGAGACTTATTTCTTCATTAGTGTCCTTTTTCAAACAGACATTTACCAATATATTTGCCGTCCAGCTGTCCTGGAGTCCATAATTGCCAACACTCTCGGTTTTTCTTTATAAAAAGCAAAGGGGGTAGAATTGGGGCAGAACTTTTTTTTTTTCTGCCTGTTCCTGTGGAAATCGGGGGAAGAGGCTTTGCCGAACATTAACTACATATGTTTATTTATAATGACTCACATCAAGGGGAATATAAGAAGTGATCTTTTCAGCAGGACATAAAGCAAGTCGTGCCAATTTTTCTTTAAAAAAGTAATACAGACACCCAAAAATCTAAATGAATGCAGATCCAAACCTCCAAAGTAAATACTCATCCCAGACTAGACCTCCTAAATAAATACAGGTCCCAGACCAGGCCACTAAATGCAGACCCTTAAAGAAATACAGACCATAGACAATGCTCACAAAATAATGAAATGAATACAGACCATGCTACCCCAGAATCCTATAATAAATATAGACCAGAAGTAAGAAGTAAATAAATAATGACAGTAGATCTGACCTAATAAAACTAATACATTTCCCCGTAAAAAAAAAAAATACAGACCCCCATACCAGAACTTCTAGACCCACACCAACAAATAGACCCCAAACAGTACAGCTAAACTAATATATACACCTAAATCAGGGATGTATTGGTTGTTCATGGTGCCCAAGGCACTTTAATTTTTCATGCCCCCTACTAGTAAATCAGACTAAGGTTATGTGCACAGGATATCATTTTCAGGCAGATTCTCTCTGTTACACACCTGAAAAAGTGCTAAATAAACTATAAAAAGACTAAATATATTCCCCGCAGTGTATCATGTCTAATTAATTGAAGATTACAACATCTACATTGATAGTTCTCCAGAACCACCATCAGTAAACAAATGCATTACCAAATCTACCATCAGCACATGCATACATCACCAGAACCACTATCAGTACATCACCAGATCCACCATCAGTACATGAATACGTTGCCAGAACCACAGTTAGTACATGACTACATCACCAGAACAATCATCAGCACAGAAATACAGCACAAAACCACTGTCAGTACATCACCAGATCCACCATCAGTACATGAATACGTTGCCAGAACCACAGTTAGTACATGACTACGTTACCAGAATAATCATCAGCACAGAAATACAGCACCAGAACCACTGTCAGTAGATAAACACCAAAATATAACAAGACACTTTTGTTTTTCCCCCATTTTTCATGAGCTGAACTCAAAGATCCAAGACTTTTTCTATGTGCACAAAAGGCCCCTTTCTCTCAAATGTGTCTAAATTTGTGTTAGTGAGCTCTTCTCCTAATCTGTGTTAGTGAGCACTTCTCCTAATCTGTGCTAGTGAGCTCTTCTCCTAATCTATGTTAGTGAGCTCTTCTCCTAATCTGTGTTAGTGAGCACTTCTCCTAATCTGTGTTAGTGAGCTCTTCTCCTAATCTGTGTTAGTGAGCACTTCTCCTAATCTGTGTTAGTGAGCACTTCTCCTAATCTGTGTTAGTGAGCTCTTCTCCTAATCTATGTTAGTGAGCTCTTCTCCTAATCTGTGTTAGTGAGCACTTCTCCTAATCTGTGTTAGGGAGCAATTCTCCTAATCTGTGTTAGTGAGCAATTCTCCTAATCTGTGTTAGTGAGCACTTCTCCTAATCTGTGTTATGGAGCACTTCTCCTAATCTGTGTTAGTGAGCCCTTTTCCTAATCTGTGTTAGGGAGCACTTCTTCTAATCTGTGTTAGTGAGCTCTTCTCCTAATCTGTGTTAGTGAGCTCTTCTCCTAATCTGTGTTAGTGAGCTCTTCTCCTAATCTGTGTTAGTCAGCTCTTCTCCTAATCTGTTAGTCAGCTCTTCTCCTAATCTGTGTTAGTGAGCACTTCTCCTAATCTGTGTTAGTGAGCTCTTCTCCTAATCTGTGTTAGTGAGCACTTCTCCTAATCTGTGTTAGTGAGCACTTCTCCTAATCTGTGTTAGTGTGCTCTTCTCCTAATCTATATTAGTGAGCTGTTCTCCTAATCTGTGTTAGAGAGCACTTCTCCTAATCTGTGTTAGTGAGCACTTCTCCTAATCTGTGTTAGTGAGCTCTTCTCTTAATCTGTGTTAGTGAGCTCTTATCCTAATCTGTGTTAGTGAGCACTTCTCCTAATCTGTGTTAGTGAGCACTTCTCCTAATCTGTGTTAGTGAGCAATTCTCCTAATCTGTGTTAGTGAGCACTTTTCCTAATCTGTGTTATGGAGCACTTCTCCTAATCTGTGTTAGTGTGCTCTTCTCCTAATCTGTGTTAGTGTCCTCTTCTTCTAATCTGTGTTAGTGTGCTCTTCTCCTAATCTGTGTTAGTGAGCTCTTCTCCTAATCTGTGTTAGTGAGCACTTCTCCTAATCTGTGTTAGTGAGCACTTCTCCTAATCTGTGTTAGTGTGCTCTTCTCCTAATCTATATTAGTGAGCTCTTCTCCTAATCTGTGTTAGTGAGCACTTCTCCTAATCTGTGTTATTGAGCCCTTTTCCAAATCTGTGTTAGGGAGCACTTCTTCTAATCTGTGTTAGTGAGCTCTTCTACTAATCTGTTAGTGAGCTCTTCTCCTAATCTGTGTTAGTGAGCTCTTCTCCTAATCTGTGTTAGTCAGCTCTTCTCCTAATCTGTTAGTCAGCTCTTCTCCTAATCTGTGTTAGTAAGCACTTCTCCTAATCTGTGTTAGTGAGCACTTCTCCTAATCTGTGTTAGTGAGCCCTTTTCCTAATCTGTGTTAGGGAGCACTTCTTCTAATCTGTGTTAGCGAGCACTTTTCCTAATCTGTGTTAGTGAGCTCTTCTCCTAATCTGTGTTAGTGAGCTCTTCTCCTAATCTGTGTTAGTGAGCTCTTCTCCTAATCTGTGTTAGTGAGCTCTTCTCCTAATCTGTGTTAGTGAGCTCTTCTCCTAATCTGTGTTAGTGAGCTCTTCTCCTAATCTGTGTTAGTGAGCTCTTCTCCTAATCTGTGTTAGTGAGCTCTTCTCCTAATCTGTGTTAGTGAGCTCTTCTCCTAATCTGTGTTAGTGAGCTCTTATCCGAGATAATCCATCCACCTCACACTTGAGGCATATCCAGATGCTGATTAGACATGATAATTGCACAGTTGTGCCTTAGGGAGGTCACAATAAAAAGCCACTCTAAAATGTGCAGTTTTACAGTATTGCGGAATCAAGTAGGGTTCAGAAAACCATTCGGTATCTGATGTGACCACCATTTGCTTCATGAAGTGCAACTCATCTCCTTCACATAGCGTTGATCAGGTTGTTGGCTATACTGGCCATGCAAGAACTGAGGTGTTTTCAGATTCCAGGAACATGATGCCATTTTGAATGTACAGAGATACCGTGACGAGATCCTGAGGTCCTTTGTTGTGCCATTCATCCACCATAATCACCTCATGATTGCATTGATCTGTACACAGTTCCTGGAGGATGAAAACATCCCAGTGGTAGATGGGATTATTTTGAATTAGAATTATTTTGAATTAGAAAAACATGGCTGTTTTTTTTCCAAAATAGCGCCACATCTGTTCACAGGTTATAAGTGGTATTGCACTGATGGACAGGTATGGCTTCCATTTACGTCGGAGCTGTAGAGGCGGCCATATTTGTTATCACAACTTTCTCAGAAAGAGATACAACCCATATATGGTTGAAAAGTAGAAGAGGACGATTGAAGGACTTGCATAGTCTGTGGATTGTTTGGATGTTGGGGGAAATGTTCAGTACAGACGTACACTTGGATGAATCCGGTAGCCGCGGGGAATGTTGTGGAGAGCGCAGGGAAGGGGAATCGGAAGAAACAGATTTTTATCAAGGGCGCGACTGAGCAGTGAAGTGAATCTCACGGCTTCTGAATCCATCGCTTCCTTCAGAGGCCAACCTCATCGAGACAGCGTATGAATCCCATCTGCTTCACCCGGGAGATGTAGAGCAACATCTTCCCGTCTGTTCTAACATGTTCTCTGCTTCTATGGATAAAGTTTTTCTCGGAGCTTCAATCCAAACTTTGAAAAGTAACTTTAAAATTCAGCCAATATCAGTAAGTTTCTTGAGTTTGGTGAAGGCATCTTAGTATCCATAAGGAACTTCATGATCCCAGTGTAGAGATCCAATCGTTCAATCTACAAAGCCTTAATGGAGATCACTAGTCCAACATGGTCCATTTGAGATATTTGAGAGGTTTCCAATTTTTTGGTAGTTTCTCTCATCAGTTTTTTCCAGATGACCATCACCATGTCACCATAGATCTTGATGGGTGCTATCACTGCTTTTCCACCGATGCGGAAAAGTCCTCGTTGGCAGCCTAATGCCAAGTATCAATAATATGATCCTGAGCCAGACGCTATATCACAACGATACGGTTCTATCCCTGGTGCCACATTTGATGCTATTAAATACCTGGAGTCAATGGCCCAACATAGTATCTGCAGATGCCAAAATCTAGAGGGCACCATGCAATAAAGCCTCAAGGACACCTAAGGTTTCTATAGCCACATAAAAGCAAAGTCTCCCTTATTCAGAGGTGCCATATCATGCCAAAACTACCTTACTTTTCAACTTGATGATCTGAATGAGATTAGGCTATCGTGCCAACCACCAAGCTACCATGCTGATCACCAGGCCAACTTGGCTACTTGAAGTTTGGTGGTTTCTATGGTTATGACTGGTGCCAAGTTTCATTTACGCTACGATATACCTTATTTAATTGGCATCTTCGGCTGCCAACATCCAGAAAGTCCCATACAATAAACTTCGGTGGACACTAAAGGTGTCCAAAGCAACATCAAGCTGCAGCCTTCCTTGAATAGCAGTGCCAACTTTTGCCACCAGGGCTCTTCTCTGGCAGGTGGTAGTATATCATAAAAGTGATAGACAGACCCTTAAGAAGAATAATCAGGCCCTGGTGTTACAATTTATCCATAATGTTTCAGATCTGGGATCAAGAAGAAGTAGAGAAGCTCAGTTGTCCATTTTGAGACTCCTCAGGGAAAGGGCATTTTGGCCCCGAGTTTGCTGCTGTAAAACACTGGTATGCTTCTCCTTTTTAAATCTATTTAAAGGAATTTTCTCACCTTACTAAAAGGGTAAAATTGCAAATTTCAAGTAAAAACAATCAACCTGAGAAGTGTACTGCTCGGTGCCTAGGTTATTGGCCACCTCCTTCAGTCTCAGTGGTGGCCGATTTGCTAGGCAAGGAGCGTGCAATTGCATGTTTTAGAGCCTGCAAGTGCCACTCTGAAAATGGCTGGATCTGGTCAACTTCAGTGCTCCTCCAGTGCTGCAGAGGGGCAGCACAACCACGCCACTAGTCCACACTCTGGAAGTGCACCGCTTCCCGGGAGGCAGAGGAGCGCTCCTAAAGAAAGAACCTAAAAACAACCCCTTTAACTATTCAACAAAACCATGAAAAACTCCTTAAGATGTTCAATATCTTCTCTAATTCCGCAGGAACATTGGAATGTTTGTGACGGAGTCTTGGTGTAACTGGTATAATGAGGCACCTGCTTTCCAAGAGCCAGATGGTGACCGGCCGCCATCAAAATTCTGCAAGTAATACAGATCCAGCTTGTCAAAGCCCAGTAGTTTCCAAAGAGAATGATGCTTGTTCTACAAGGTCAAGACAAGCAGATAGCTCGCAGACGAGGAGACAGTTGTCAGCTGTGCGTTAATTGAACGTGCGCCATTTTTATTCCAATTTTCAGAAACTATTGTGTGTTACTTATGCTAATTTACTGCCTATTTATAAAGCGTCCGCATGTGGTCTCCGGTGAAACAGAATACAGCCTGTTCTGGCAACGATTCTGCCCGTCCCTTTGTACGTTCTTCTGGACCGATATCAAATTTTATTTATTTTTTTCCTTTTAGTTTCTTTTGGCTCAAATCTTTGTTTCATCCATCTAAATCAGACACGGATAAGTATCCAGATCGCTCGGAGACAAGAGATAACGTATCGGGGACTGGGAAGTTTCAGATTTCATAAAAATTAGCAAATTTAAGTTCTTATTAGACTTCATTCAGCAGTCCGCGATGCTTCATGTACGCAAAAAAACGGTGCGAATGTCATCAGCGTTTGGTCAGGTTTTACCATCGGAGTTTGGTCAGCGTTTCATTCTTTTTTCTCGGATGAGAAGCTAGCAAAAAATAAAGTTTCAGCATCTTCCCCTATCTAGCATTCTGGGAAAAAACGTACTGCAATCCGATGGCTTTTGAGTCCTGTCTGATTTTTTCCATGGACCTATAGACTTGCGTTGACGACACTCCGATCAATATTGGACATGTCTCTTCCATTTTTCTTAGCCCGCGAAAAATCACGGACATGTGAACAGCCCCATCAACGAGTCCTGGTCATTCAAAACATGCATAGGACTTGTGCTCAAAAAATTGAACGTCTGAAAGAGCCCTAATGTACTCTGTGAAAATCAAGGATAGAACACGTACGTGAAAAAAGTCTGAATGAAGCCTTATAGTAACAAACTGCCAGAGCAGGAAGTGTTTTCATGGGGACTAAGGCACATGAGGTTTGCCTCTAACTTAGGGTTCATTAATGCATCAGTTCTTCTCATATGTGTTTGATCCTTAATTTTAATGGACAGCACTCGTACCTATTAATCTAAGACGAGTTTCACATGTCCGATTTTTCCCTCAAACCCAATGGTCCTCACAAAATCATTGAGACTTATCCGATATTGCTCCAAGTGTCCGATCAAACTCACCAACACAAAATAACAACAAAAAAAAGCATAAAAGCTGAGGCAGGGAACGCAGCAGCCAATTTGTAATGAATCTGGATAGTGAGAGGACGTCACAACTCAGCAATAAAACAAAAAAAGAGACATAAAACACTCACCCAATTTTTCAGGTCAAATGCAGACCTGTAATTCGTGAAAATCAATTTTTTAGGAAAAATTTGATAATGTTGGTAAATTCGAATTTCAAAAGGTTGCACACCCTTTCAGAGTAAAAGAAGTTTTGGAGCTTATTTATTGATGCTCGCGTCTTGTCTTCTACATCATGTGCGATGCTTTATCGGGTCATTAACGGAGAATCCATCTTTATTTGTATATAGGAGATCATAAAATTTAAGATGTTTACATTTCAGAGATTTTTATATATATTTTTTTATCTTTTCCGTTGAAACAAAATAGCCTGGATGCAGAAAGCGAGCGGCGGAGGCTCCAAGCGAGCGGCGGAGGCTCTCATTTAAATATGCTTTCTAATACCTTCAAAGTGTTATACCGAAATCATCAATTTTCTTTCTCAGCAGGGGAGGAGGCCCAGGTGGAGACGGAAAGGAAATAGTGAAATGTATTTATTTGTGAAGGGATGTCTCGCATGGGGAGCGTCGTTGAAATGCAGCCTTATTCCACCGTCCTTGCCTTCAGTCCATGGGGAAACAGATTGATGGAGGATTGGAGAAATTCAATTATAAAGACGGATGCAACATGTAAACATGCACTGAACACGAGCAATTAACATGACATCAAAATGGGAAGAAAAAATGCATCAATAGGTAACAGGGGCCTTAAGATACAATCTCGGCAAAACTGATATAACGTGTATATTCTGAAGGGGGAAGACATGTCACAGACATTCAAGCAGCTCAGCAAAGATCGACCACAACCTCTGATCCTGCACCAGACATAACGCTAAGTATCACTGGTCACATTTTTCTTTACTGAATTGGGATATAACTACTATAATACTGCTCCTATGTACAAGAATATAACTACTATAATACTGCCCCTATGTACAAGAATATAACTACTATAATACTGCCCCTATGTACAAGAATATAACTACTATAATACTGCCCCTATGTACAAGAATATAACTACTATAATACTGCCCCTATGTACAAGAATATAACTACTATAATACTGCCCCTATGTACAATAATATAACTACTATAATACTGCCCCTATGTACAAGAATATAACTACTATAATACTGCCCCTATGTACAAGAATATAACTACTATAATACTGCCCCTATGTACAAGAATATAACTACTATAATACTGCCCCTATGTACAAGAATATAACTACTATAATACTGCCCCTATCTACAAGAATATAACTACTATAATACTGCTCCTATGTACAAGAATATAACTACTATAATACTGCCCCTATGTACAAGAATATAACTACTATAATACTGCTCCTATATACAAGAATATAACTACTATAATACTGCCTCTATGTACCATAATATAACTACTATAATACTGCACCCTATGTACAAGAATATAACTACTATAATACTGCCCCTATGTACAAGAATATAACTACTACAATACTGCCCCTATGTACAAGAATATAACTACTATAATACTGCCCCCTATGTACAAGAATATAACTACTATAATACTGCTCCTATGTACAAGAATATAACTACTATAATACTGCCCCTATGTACAAGAACATAACTACTATAATACTGCTCCTATGTACAAGAATATAACTACTATAATACTGCTCTTATGTACAAGAATATAACTACTATAATACTGCTCCTATGTACAAGAATATAACTACTATAATACTGCCCCTATGTACCAGAATATAACTACTATAATACTTCTCCCTATGTACAAGAATATAACTACTATAATACTGCCCCTATATACAAGAATATAACTACTACAATACTGCCCCTATGTACAAGAATATAACTACTATAATACTGCCCCCTATGTACAAGAATATAACTACTATAATACTGCTCCTATGTACAAGAATATAACTACTATAATACTGCTCCTATGTACAAGAATATAACTACTATAATACTGCCCCTATGTACCAGAATATAACTACTATAATACTTCTCCCTATATACAAGAATATAACTACTATAATATGTACAAGAATATACCTACTATAATACTGCTCCTATGTACAAGAATATAACTACTATAATACTGCTCCTATGTAGAAGAATATAACTGCTATAATACTGCCCCTATGTACCAGAATATAACTACTATAATACTTCTCCCTATGTACAAGAATATACTTACTATAATACTGCTCCTATGTACAAGAATATACTTACTATAATACTGCTCCTATGTACAAGAATATAACTGCTATAATACTGCCCCTATGTACAAGAATATAGCTACTATAATACTGCCCCTTTGTACCAGAATATAACTACTATAATACTTCTCCCTATGTACAAGAATATACTTACTATAATACTGCTCCTATGTACAAGAATATAACTACTATAATACTGCCCCCTATGTACAAGAATATAACTACTATAATACTGCTCCTATGTACAAGAATATAACTACTATAATACTGCTCCCTATGTACAAGAATATAACTACTATAATACTGCTCCTATGTACAAGAATATAACTACTATAATACTGCTCCTATCTACAGGAATATAACTACTATAATACAGTATACTATATTTTCGACTGTTCAAATATCCCCATTCATTCATTTTTTCGGGATAGTATCTTTGAAGAGGATGAGTGATGATCGTAGTTTTGATATATGATCCATCTTGATCTTATTGATCTACTGTCTAGACACCCACTGCTTCAATAGGTACCAGTTCCAGTACCAGGTACCAGTTCCAACAATGACATCTAGAGACTCATAGCCAGCATTGCATGCAGCTTAAAAAATGATGGCAAGTGGAAACATAATATGTATGTTAGATAAAATAAATTATAACAATAACACATAGGTCATTAAGATTCTCTTTATGACAATTTTTGGTGTAAAATATTCACTTTTAGGAATTTTAAATGGCAGAGCACTTTTGTCAGCGTTATCTGTCCCCTTACACATAGAGTGATCTATTTCACATGTTTATTTCTGTTAATGTTGATGATTATGGCTTACAGCCAATGAAAACCCAAAAGTCATTATCTCAGTAAATTAGAATAATTAACAAACAACACCTGCAAAGGCTTCATAAGCATTTAACCACTTAACGACGGCAGTTAAGAGTACTTATTCCTCAGCGCCGCTTTTTAATGACGCTGAGAAATAAGTGTATTGTGCCCCCCAGCATTGGACATTCTCAGAGGTCTCACCTACCGGGGGTAGCTGAGACTCCGTAGAACATGATATGGTGTTGCGATCATGGAATAACGGCGACCGCAAAAAAAAATTTGATTTCCCATTTAATTTCTCTCTCCTCTGATGTGATCTAGCACATCAGAGGAGAGAAAAACGGGGTCCCCCGAGCCCTCCCAGTACCTCCGGTGTCCCTGGACCCTCCTGCCTTACCCGATCCTGTCCCCTGGCATCTTGTTCCAGGAAGAAAATGGCGGATGCATGTGCAGTGCGCCCGCCAAGATCTGCCGGCCGACACCCAGCAACAATAGGAAATTTTTCCTAATATTATTATTTATGATTATAGCACCATTTATTCCATGGCGCTTTACATGTGAGGAGGGGTATACATAATAAAAACAAGTATAATAATCAAAAACAATACAAGTCACGACTGGTACAGTAGAAGAGAGGACCCTGCCCGCAAGAGGTCACAATCTAAAAAAAAATTGTAAATCAAACCCCCCTTTATCACCCCTTTTGATAAATTTTTATAAAAATAATAAAATAAAACAAGTATTTCCATTTTTCCATTAAGGTTGGGCTAGGTCTAGTGTTAGGTTTGGGGCTAGGGTTATGGTTGGTGCGAGAGCTAGTGTTAGGTTTGGGCTAGGGTTAGGGTTGGGCTAGGGTTAAGGTTGGTGCTAGAGCTAGGGTTAGCATTGGGCTAGGGTTAGGATTGGGCAAGGGTTAAGGTTGGGCTAGAGTTAGGGCTAGGGTTTGGGTTATGGTTGGGTCTAGGGTTAAGGTTGGACTAGGGTTAGGGTTGGGGCTAAGGTTAGGGTTGGGGTTAGGGTTGTGTTTTGGTTAGGGTTGGGGTTAGGGTTGTGTTTGGGTTAGGGTTGTGGTTATGGTTGGGAGTACAGTTAGGGTTGAGATTAGGGTTACGGGTGTTTTAGGGTTAGGCGCCCACCGTTGATTCCAGCCAATTTTGCGTTAAAAAATGGTGCTCCTTCCCATCTGAGCCCTGCCATGCACCCAAACAGTGGCTTTCCACCACATACAGGGTATTTGCGTACTCAGGAGAAATTACACAACAAATTTTGTGGTCCATTTTCTCCTGATATCCTTATGAAAATATAAATATTTGGTTTCAAAGTAAATTATATGTGAAAAATGAAAAATGGCATTTTTTCCTTCCACATTGCTTTAGTTTTCCTGAAGCACCTGAAGGGTAATAAACTTCTTTTATGTGGTTTTGAGCACCTTGAGGGGTGCTGTTTTTAGAATGGTGTCACTTTTGGGTATTTTCTGTTATATTGACCCCCCAAACTCACTTTAAATTTGAGGTTGTCCTTAAAAAATGGGTTTGCACATTTTGTTGGAAAAATGGGAAATTGCTGGTCATCTATTAACCCTTATAACGTCCTAACAAAAAAAATAGGTTTAAAAAATTGTGCTGATGTAAAGTTGACAGGTAGGAAATGTTATTTATTAACTATTTTGTTTGGCACCTTTCTCTGATTTAAGGGCACAAAAATTAAAAGTTTGAAATGTTCAAAATTTTTGCCAAACTTTTGTTTTTTTTCATAAATAAACGCAAGTTATATCGAAGAACTTTTACCACTAACATGAAGTAGAATGTCATGAAAAAACAAACTCAGAATTAGTGGGATAAATTGAAGTGTTCCAGAGTTATAACCTCATAAAGTGACAGTGGTCAGAATTGTAAAAATTGTCTTGGTCATTAAGTACCCAATTGGCTCTGTCACTAAGGGGTTAAAAAGGTCTGTTTCAGTAGCTCCATAATCATAGGGAAGACTGCTGACCTGACAGATGTCCAGAAGGCAGTCAGTGACACACTCCACAAGGAGGGGAAGCCACAAACGCTCATTGCTACAGAAGCCGGCTGTTCACAGAGTGCTGTATCCAAGCAGATTAATGGAAAGTGGAGTGGAAGGAAAAAGTGTAAGAAAAAGGTGCACAAGCCACCGGGATAATCGCAGCCTGGAAACGGTTATTAAGAAAAGGCCATTCAAATATTTCGGGGAGATTCACAAGGAGTGGACTGCTGCTGGAGTCATTGCTTCACCACACACAGACGTATCCATGATGGCTGGACCATCATTGTAAATACATCATTGTAAATACACACCTGTACTTTGCATCTCCCCCACCTCATTGTAGATTGTAAGCTCTCACGAGCAGGGTCGTCTTATTTTGCTTTAATTATTGTATTGTTAACATTGTTACTTATTACTTTTGTGTTTGAAACTGTTAAACTGTAAAGCGCTGCGGAATATGTTGGCGCTATATAAATAAAGATTATTATTATTATTATTATTATCCAGGACACGGGCTACAAGTGTCACATTCCTTGTGTCCGGCCTCTCATAACCAATAGACAACACCAGAAGCGTCTTACCTGGGCCAAGGAGAAAAAGACCCGGGCTGTTGTTAGTGGTCCAAGGTATTGTTTTCGGGATGAAAGTAAGTTTTAAATTTCATCTGGAAATCGAGGTCCCAGAGTCTGGAGGAAGAGTGGAGAGGCCACAATCCGAGCTGCTGGAGGTCTAGTGTGAAGTCTCCACAATTAGTGATGGTTTGGGGAGCCATGTCATCTGCTGGTGTAGGTCCACTGTGTTTTATCAAGACCAAAGTCAGCGCAGCCGTCTACCAGGACATTTTAGAGCACTTCATGCTTCCCTCTGCCGACAAGCTTTATGGAGATGGAAATGTCATTCTCCAGCATGACTTGGCCCCTGTCCACACGGCCAAAAGCACCAATACCTGGTTTACAAACAACAGTATCCCTGTGCTTGATTGGCAGCAAACTCGCCTGATCTTAACCCTATACAGAATCTATGGAGTATTGTTAAGAGGAAGATGAGACACCAGACCCAACAATGCAGACGAGGTGAAGGCTTCTATCAAATTAACCTGGGCTTCCATAACCCCTCAGCAGTGCCACAAGCTGATATTGTAATTTTGTGAGAAGCTCCTGTATGTCATCGCCTAAGCCCTTTTAAAACTAACTCAAGCACACAACTGCTGCCTGAATATCCAGGATAGTAATAGCTTTCCAATATGTAACATCTATTTACTGGCTCAGACCTGTGACTCGGTTTTCATCTCTGCTGAATCAAACTACAAGTAACAAGCTTATTTCTGCTATCAATGTACCAGATTGCATATATGCCTCTGCTATTAACCATATCTCTGCGGCCAGTACCTGACTGCATATACATCTCTGCTATAAAACATCCCTGCAGCAAGTTCCTGATTGCATATGTTTCTGCTTTTAATCCCTTTCCTACTTCAAATTCTAGATATGCTATCAACCATTTGCCTGCTGCAAATTTCGGACTACATATACAGTCTCTGATATTAACCTCATCTCTTCTGCAAGTTCTTGATTGCATGCAGATCTGTACTATTAACCTTATCACTGCTGCGACTTCCAGATTGAATATGTTTCTGCTATTAACCTCATCCCTGCTGAAAGTTCCTGATTGAATATAAGTTTCTGCTATTAACCATATTTTTTCCTGCAAGGTTCTGATTCAGTAGGTCCTACAAAAGCAAGTTATCATACATCCACCAAGTATATAAACTTGCACTGAGCATACATTGTGCCTTTGAATTCTTATCCCTACTCTTTACTATATCACTTACTGAGCATTGGTCTTTTTCTGTACTATGTTTACAATTATGGGTCTAATCATAAATATGAATTCACATTAAATTCATCTGCTGCTTTTTCCCCTCCATACATTGTACACTTTACCATAGTGTTGTTGCTTGAGTCTTCACCTTTGTTTCGGATTTTAATACTCCTAGTGTTTATTTTGTTATCCCAATATACAATTTGATATAATTGGTGAAGGTATGACTTCTTGTTTTAGTAGTACATACATTTGATATTTGGAGTCCCTTCCCCTTAAGTGGATTATATTGTAAGGTCTATTTCCTTTCATTCTTATTTTTTTTTATTTTTTTTATTCAATGATATTGACTGTAAGTTTCTGATTGCTTATAGGATTTTGCTATTACCCTCATACTTGCTGCAAGTTCCAGAGTGCGTATAGCTTTTTGCTATTCCTGTATGTGACTGCCATATAACGGCATCTAGTGCTTACAGCTTCGCTTTCCTTTATGCTGTCCTGCATACCCTATTTTTCAGGTCCTTACTGGTCCCCTTGCTGTCCATTTCCAATGTACCATTGCCTCCTGTCTGTGCTGCTTGCCGTGACGTATGACTTAGAGATTCCACCTCACCAGTTGAACCAGTAACCATTGGCCTCTGAATTGTGTTTCTCTCAAACTCTTTGGCTCAAATTTTACCCAAATTTTTGGTTATATTTACATTGTCTTTGGTGTTCATCACTCATTGCTTACTCATCATTGCTGCCAAATTAGGCCAATTGACTTCTAGGAGTATCTTGGTGAAAATAAAAACAGTCGACTTTTAGGCTATGTGCACCCTGAGATTTTCTTTAGAAATACTTGAAAGACTCTTCCAGCTCACTTCTATTGTAAAACCATTGTGCTATTCATCTTTCCATTGTTTTGAGTGTTTGTGACACTAGTCATTATTCATGGACAAGCCGTGAGGCTGGGTAGTCAAGAAGTCCGAGGTCAAAAGCCAAGAGAGTAAGTCATAGACAGAGGGGTGAGACAAAGGCGTAGTCAAGAAACAGTCCGAGTTTAGAATTCCAAGTATGTAGTGGATCACAACAAAGAGGCTAGACAAATGGATAGTCAAAACAAATCCAAGGTCTAGCAGCAGAGATCAAAATACCAAACAAGGAGCACAGATCAAGCACACACCTCATGAGCAAAGCTTCAATTGCCAGCGAACAAAGGCAAGACGTGGTTAAATAGCCAGGTGATTATTCTGGACAAGAGACACATGGATGAAGTCCTGGTATATCCTGGTCCTGATTGGATGGATAAACTGTCACTCCAGACACTGACAGCTCAGCATCAGATTGGACGGCTGAGCTGTCCATCACCATATTGACAGTTCAGCATGTCCCATGCCAAGATTGGATGGCAGAACTGTCATTCACTGGATCAGACACACTGATAGGAGGAATTGTCATAGTGTTGTTTTTTTTCACTTGAGGTTTTTTTAAAACATCTGGTGGGAGAAAAAAAGTGTACCTTCAAAACTAGTCTGTGTCTAATGAAAAGACTGCAAAAATTACAGTAAATTAAATAACTCTTCCAAAAACTTTTCCAAACTGCTCCAGGAAACAAAAAACCCCTCCAAAAACTGCCCAAAAAAGGAGCGCTTTCTGGAATGGTTTCCACTTGAAAAACTTGATGTTTTTGGTCTGAAGGGAGAAAAAAGTATAAGGTCCAAACCAGTCTTTGCCTAATAAAAAGGCTACAAACAATACAGTAAAAAAATAACCTTTCCAAAAACTTTTCAAAACTGCTCCAGGAAACAAAAAACTCCTCCAAAAACTGCCCAAAAAGGAGGGCTTCCTGGAATGGTTTCCACTTGAAAAACTTGATGTTTTTGGCCTGGAGGGAGAACAAAATATAAGGTCCAAACCAGTCTTTGCCTAATAAAAAGGCTACAAACAATACAGTAAAAAAAAATAACCCTTTCAAAAACTTTTCAAAACTGCTCCAGGAAGTGAAAAACTCCTTCAAAAACTGCCCAAAAAAGGAGCGCTTCCTGGAATGGCTTACACTTGAAAATTTTGTCGTTTTTGGCCGCCTTCAAAAAAAATCTCCATCTGCACACCGCCTTAAGAATGAAATGCTGATTACAACCTGTCAGAACATGATGGGGCAGGACTTGCCATCTAGCAATTAGTATCAGTAGCAGGTTCTTGGACTTCTTTCCAAACGTATATTTATTTTCCCCGTACGGTTGAGCTGCTAGGAAACACTTTGAAAAGCGTTAAACTTAGATACCGGGAAAAATAAAATGGGCCAATAAATAGTTCTCCCCCAATGTGATAATAAGATAGGAAGAAGTGAACTTTGCATATTGCATGCGGCAGCTGCGAGTACTCATAAGAGTCGATGGCGGTCAAAATAACACAAAATTATTGAAAGTTGCCAAAATAATGAGAGAGTAAACAGCACTATTTCATTTTCATCAATATGTCACTCTCCTTAAAAGCACTCACACTGTGCAATTATTTCCCTCATAATCACACATCCTGGCATGAGTTATTGCTAATTTAACACACTCGTCTAATCCAGATTCGATATCATTGTGCCAATATGGCATGACATTAAGCTGTAATAAAGTGTTAGACTGTGGCAGCAGACCACGCTGAGAAGTTTGTTAGAAATACTTTTTTTTAATTTAATTTTTTTTTTACAGCTGCATAGAATCGAGTGTTAACAGATTCTATCATTTACATTTTTTACAATATTTTTTTTCTGTTTTTGTACTAAAATTTTGTTTGCAATTGATGTTATGAAAATTCATGAATTTTCTCCTAATTTTAGGCCCGATTTAGTAATTTGGGAGGAAATTCATAAATTCATACATTTTTTTGCGTATTTTTCATTTTGTTTTTTTCGATTTTCAAAATCGTCATGCCTGTAATAACTTTTGGACGCTTAGTACGCCCAGCGTAAGGAAAACTAATTTGGTTTTTGTCTATGGCATATTTCTATATTTTTGGAGTGAGAAAGCAATTGTGTGACTTTTTTTATCCATATTGCCATATTTTTGAGGACTTGGTCACACATGCTCCCTCCATTACCTATAGGCGGGGAAGGAATCTAAAAAAATCGTTGGTCCATAGTCATCTGTCTCCAGCAGTAGCCAAAACCATGTGGTTAAACAGATCCACACCAAAGGACGGGTGATTACATTCCTTCTGGATCTGAATTTTAAGAATATGTCGACAGGTTCAAAATATGTCCGTAGGGATTTCATCAATTATAAGGCACGGGGATTGGTTTATTTGATCATGTGTCCATGTCCACTTAACTATGTGAATACGTGAATTCCTTGAGCATGTGGGGGGACATAATCAGAAAGGATGACAAACCGGTGGCCAAATAAGTTTAGTCACATCATTGGGGGGATGCTCGATGCCTCAGCTTTCAGGGGATTGTGATTATACATCCCTCCCCTAGGAAAGGGGACTTGGACAATAGGGTCATACATAAAGACATAAAGGAATGTGTGGGCATATTGTCCAATGTTCCATCTTGAAGAGCAAGTTTGTTGTATCGTGTAATGTGAATTGTGTCAAGCGTTAATGGTGTGTTGTTTGATAGTAGGGAAAGTGTTAGTGGTTGGGACAAGCCCAGAGAAGGAGAGTATAAGCCGAAGGGACAGAGAAAGTGAGACTAGCCCAGAGTGGGAGGGTCTAAGCTGAAGGGACAGAGAAAGTGAGACTAGCCCAGAGTGGGAGGGTCTAAGCTGAAGGGACAGAGAAAGTGGGACTAGCCCAGAGTGGGAGGGTCTAGGCTGAAGGCATAGAAAAAGTTTCCTATCAGGAAGACAGAAATGGCCCAGAGTGCGTAGAAAGAAGACCTAAGGCCTAATGTGAGCAGTGCCGCATGGGTGTCCATAACCATGAGAGGAGACTGAGAGAAATAGATAGCGAGATCCTAGTGGAAAGTGGAAGAGATGTGACCGAAGGAACAGAGGGATCGGTTCGAGACGGGTCCTGGGACAGGACGCCTAGCAGCATGGCAAAGAGTTTCTAACTCATTGAGGTAATGGACCAAGACAAGATAGAGTACATAAAATGAAGAGAGTTCCCCATGCGGGAATTCCACAGTGTCAGCAGAAGAGAAGATAAGTACTGGCCGTACTGACAATATAGTTGCCTAGAGGGAAAGAAGACATGGAACAACAGATTGAGAATTGGACTCTTGCTAGCTGGATTATAGTACTGAGCTGGGCTGTGGCGAAGTAGAAAGGAATGATAAAGATAGACAACAGGTGAGTAAAGAGGAGGGAATTCAAACTGTGTGTGAAAAATGATCCGTATTCCATGATGGAAACTAACACAGGTTTACTGCAATAGAGAGGGGCTAGAAGACTGCGGTGTTTGGAGTGTTGTTCTGAAGACTGTTGCTTGGTGATTTGTCTGTGTACATATCCTCATCCTCTCCTATTTGGTTTTTGCTTTGTTTAATTTCCAAGGTTCCACTCTTGTTTGTGAGTGCATATTTGTATGATTAGTATTTTCATTTATCCCTGTACGTCTTCCCTAGTTAGTCTGGTTTGTGTATTCTTATACACTACAAATCCCTACTTCCCTAGGCGGGGGAAGGAACTGATTAAGGCAGATTTCGGAGCTCAGCAAGGCACATGGCCCAGGCATCTTCACCATCAGAAGTAATCTGAGAAACAGGGATAGTTAGGGCCCCCTTAGCTTTAGGGATGGGCAAGGAGTCTTGAGCCCTGGGATATCTTACTACAGTATTGTGACAGAATCGTTCACCAAGTTATGTATCGGCTATATCCTGTATATAATCCCCTCCAAATTATAGTTGAGTAAAAGGTTTATTTTTGACTGGTGGTCTCCCTTATTGAATTGTCAAACATCTGGTACTGGCCAACCAATGTCAATGGTTAGATGTTGCCTGCAAGGGCGTAGCGAACCCACAACACAAGACCACAAACACAGCCAGGATCCCCACCAATCACGTCCGGGCATGTGGTCTGACTTCAGGTTATAGATGTGGCCTTATTTTTAAATGGCCGGCGACATGTCGGCATCGTTTACTTTTACTTAGTGCAAGCAGGATGCACCTTCAACCTCCTGCATGAGTGAAAGCAGTGCAATTAATTTTCTAATGCCATATTTAGGATAGCCATTTAGGCTGAGGTAAATTAAATACTGATACACTATAATTATCCTCCATGACAATTAGTGGTGTGACGTGACTGTATAGAAAAGATATAATCCAAGGATCCAAGGCACTGGGTAATCTCCTTCAAAAAAGTTTTACTGGCATCAGAGAGACGTTTTGGCCATGCAGGGCCTTTATCAAGCCAAATAAACCTAGGCTGTACATTTTTCGGGGGCTTGATAAAGACCCTACATGGCTGAAACGTCCCATTTCCTGTCTGCCCTGCCTCCAGAGGAAGCAAGGCATAACGCGCGTCGGGGTGGAGGGACACGGTACCTATTCCTTTATGGATGCCACAAGCACTTGTATGTTAGGTAAAGTATTTGTTTACCCTATATACTATCACTAATTGATAAACTCTAGACATCTACTTCTATACTCTGCACCATTGTCTTAGACTCTAGACAAGTATACTTGAACTGTGCACTAATTTTGAGTCTACGTATTCAAGTTGCACATTCTTATTCACACTGTCTATGCATTTACTGTGCAGTGTCTATATTTTTTTCATTGTCTGAAGCTCCAGACATATCTACTTGAATTCTACACTAGTATTTACACCCTTCTACATATATTTAGGGTGTACATTCCTAACAAGACCATCCACGCATTTATTGTGCAGTGTTTATTGCTATTGTCTATCTAGCATTATCTTTGTTACTGCGTCTCCCCTTGGCATGAAGCACCTTATATTTCATTACTTTCTGTATTATTAATTATTACAAACTAGATGGCAGCCCGATTCTAAAGAATCGGGAGTCTAGAATCCATATATACTTGAAATTCGGCAGGAGCTTGAAGAGCAACGTCACTGGGCCCGCCTCCACGCAGTAGAAACTTGCTGTGAGGTAAAAATTCAAAAATCACACCAAAATGGCGGGCGGAGTGTGTCACAGTACGGCACGTTTCTGATTGGTCGCTCGCAGCAGGCGGCAACCAATCAGACACTGGACACTGTTGACGTCACTTATCTCCGGACATTAGCTCCGGACATTAGCTCCGGACATTAGCTCCGGACATTAGCTCCGCACATTATCTCCGGACATTAGCTCCGGACATTAGCTCCGGACATTAGCTCTGGACATTAGCTCCGGACATTAGCTCCGGACATTAGCTCCGCACATTAGCTCCGGACATTAGCTCCGGACATTAGCTCCGGACATTAGCTCCGGACGTTAGCTCCGGACATTAGCTCCGGACATTAGCTCTGGACATTAGCTCCGGACATTAGCTCCGGACATTAGCTCCGCACATTAGCTCCGGACATTAGCTCCGGACATTAGCTCCGGACATTAGCTCCGGACATTAGCTCCGGACGTTAGCTCCGGACGTTAGCTCCGGACAAAGCCACGGAAGTTGGCACAAATTGCAGGAAGTAGTATTCTAGGCAATTATATATAAGATAACGATATTTTTATTGATAATACATTTTATTTGTACACTTCTTTAAGACTATTTTCTAAGATCATAATGTATCTATATATCGTGAAGTGTTGCCCTCCCGGGGGTTAGGGTTTTTTGGGCACTTATGTTCATTAAAGGAAACCTGTCAGGTCCCCCATGCCCTCCAACCCTGCTAGGAGAAGAAAAGTGATGGATTGGTGGGTAAGAATTAGTATTATTTTTTTTCTTTTAACCATGTTGGCCAACTTTAAAAAAAGAAAAAAAAATGATGGACAAATAGTTTGTTACGTTTTGTAAGGAATGATCGATTGGCTGTTAATTATAATAAAATTTTTTTTTTTTTTTAATTTTCTTTCCATTTTGGACTTCATTATCAAAAATGTTATAATAAACCATTTTATAAAACAAAATGTACTCTATACGACTCCTATATTACCAACGTGAAAAAGTGGTCACCCCTCTTTCCATTTAAGGGGGTTTTCCCATTTTTAGAACTACTTCCCTTAAAGAGCAATCGTCTGATCACTGTGGATCCAGAAATTACTCTTATCACATTTCTTCTGCAGGACCTGAGCAGGAGACATGGCTGAGACAGGAATCTCAGGTCCTCAAGACTGGCCATAGGAGTTGGGGATTGCTGTGCTACCCTGTGTAGTTTAGCTAAGTTTGGCTGTTTGTGTAGCCCCGCCTCTGAGGAACTGGCGTTCAGGTCTCAGCCTTCAATGGTCGAAATTGGGATAACCCTTTGATTTCCCTCTGCATCGCAGGCAAAATTAAGTATTACATGACTGTCCATGAAATGCACAAAGAAATGCGTCCAAGCAAGATCTAAGAAGTTGGGTTTTTCCATGTTATTTTATCACCCGCTCCTCGCTGTTGTATGGAAACGGGTACAGAAAAGAATGACTTAACGTAATAAATACTTTTATTTCAGCACAAGACATGAGTGGAATGAGCTGCATGAAATGTACATTAAAATGGCTCAGAAATCAGCTTGGTAAATAGCCCCACAGGACTCCTTACACGAAGAGCCCGAGGAAATGCTTTACACCGCCATCTGTCAATGAAAGAATCGCTGAGGCCGAGCGCCAGTCGCAGACATTCCCAAGGAAGGGGGAAGTGGTGCTTCCACTGGGGTGAGTCAACTTTTATAATAGAAGCGCCCGAGGCTCCGAGCGTCACATTGATATTCATGTTTCTGCGTTATTTTGGTCGGTATTTAGAAAGAAATTACATCAACTATCCTCCCACCTCGGTGTTAATGAGACTTAGTCAATCTTAAAGGGGCTCTTTGATTGGAAAAAAAGATTATTCTGGAAGAAAAAAAGAGTTTACTTTTAGTGTCATGTGATAGATGATAGATAATAGATAGATAATAGATAGATAAGAGAGTGCTAGATAGATAATAGATAGATAAGAGAGAGATAGATGATAGATGTTAGCTAGATAGATAATAGATAGATAAGAGAGAGATAGATGATAGATAATAATAGATAGATAATAGAGAGAGATAAATAATAAATATAAGATAATAGATGATAGATAGATCGTAGATAATAGATGAGATATAGATAAAAGAGAGAGATAAATAATAATAAAATAATAATAATGATAATTTTATTTATAATCTAATAAAAGTATGTATCTAAGTACATGTAGGTATGCGCTATTTATATAGCGCCAAAATATTCCGCAGCGCTTTACATTATAGAGGGGACTTGTACAGACAATAGACATTACAGCATAACAAACACAGATCAAAACAGATACCAAGAGGAGTGAGGGCCCTGCTGCTCGCAAGCTTACAATCTATGAGGAAAAGGGGAGACACGAGAGGTGGATGGTAACAATTGCTTTAGTTGTTTGCACCAGCCATAGTGTAAGGCTCGGGTGTTCATGTAAAGCTGATTATGGTTTAAGTTTTTTGAATGGGCCACACAGGGATCGTTAGGTTAATGTGTTGAGGTGGTAGGCCAGTCTGAACAAATGAGTGTTTAGGGCACGCTTAAAACTGTGGGGATTGGGGATTAATTGTATTAACCTGGGTAGTGCATTACAAAGAATTGTCGCAGCACGTGTAAAGTCTTGGAGACGGGAGTGGGAGGTTCTGATTATTGAGGATGCTAACCTGAGGTCATTAGCAGAGCGGAGGGCACGGGTAGGGTGGTAGACTGAGACCAGAGAGGAGATGTAGGGTGGTGCTGAGCCATGGAGTGCTTTGTGGATGAGGGTAGTAGTTTTGTACTGGATTCTGGAGTGGATGGGTAGCCAGTGTAATGACTGGCACAAGGTAGAGGCATCGGTGTAACGGTTGGTGAGGAATATGATCCTGGCAGCAGCATTCAGGACAGATTGGAGCGGGGAGAGTTTGGTAAGAGGGAGGCCGATTAGTAGAGAGTTACAATAGTCCAGACGAGAATGAATAAGTGAAACAGTAAGAGTTTTTGCAGAGTCGAAAGTAAGAAAAGGGCGAATTCTAGAAATGTTTTTAAGATGCAGATAAGAAGAGCGAGCCAGTGATCGGATGTGGGGGGTGAATGAAAGGTCAGAATCAAGTATGACCCCAAGGCAGCGGGCATGTTGCTTTGGAGTAATGGTGGAACCGCACACGGAGATGGCAATGTCAGGCAAAGGTAGGTTAATAGAGGGAGAGAACACGAGGAGTTCAGTTTTTGACAGGTTTAGTTTCAGATAGAGAGAGGACATGATGTTAGAGACAGCGGTAAGACAATCACTGGTGTTTACTAAAAAGGTCGGCGTGATAACAGGAGAAGAGGTGTATAATTGGGTGTCATCAGCATAGAGATGGTACTGGAAACCAAATCTACTGATTGTTTGTCCAATAGGGGCAGTATACAAAGAGAAGAGGAGGGGGCCTAGGACTGATCCTTGAGGAACCCCAACAGTAAGGGGAAGGTGAGAGGATGAGGAACCAGCAAAACATACAGTGAAGGATCGGTCAGAGAGATAGGAGGAGAACCAGGAGAGAACGGTGTCCTTGAGGCCGATGGAGTGGAGAACAGTGAGGTGGATCTGATGATCCACAGTGTCGAATGCTGCGGAGAGATCCAAGAGAATTAGCATGGAGTAGTGACCATTAGATTTAGCTGTAAGTAGATTATTAGAGACTTTAGTGAGGGCAGTTTCAGTAGAGTGCAAAGAGCGGAAACCAGATTGAAGAGGGTCGAGAAGATAGTTATCTGAGAGACAGCGGGTAAGACGGGAGTGGACCAGTTCGAGGAGTTTGGAGATGAAGGGGAGATTAGAGACAGGTCTATAGTTAGCGGCACAGTTTTGATCGAGGGATGGTTTTTAAAGTAATGGATGTATGATGGCATGCTTAAATGAGGAGGGAAAGATACCAGAAGAGAGAGAAAGGTTGAATATTTTTGTTAGGTGAGAGGTGACAGCCGGGGAAAGGGACTGGAGGAGATGTGACGGAATGGGGTCACTGGTGCAAGTGGTCGGGCAAGAAGATGCAAGGAGGCTGATTACTTCTTCTTCGGTAACTGGTTCAAAGTCAGAGAGTGAACTAGATGCAGTGGGGGAGGGAGGACAGTGCATGGTATGAAGGGATTGGGAGATAATTTCCTGTCGGATTTGGTAAATTTTTTCTTTGAAGTACTTGGCCAGATCGTCAGCGTAGAGATCCATGGTTGGGGCATGCACTCTTGGGTTGAGTAGGGAATGAAAAGTATAAAAGAGAAAGTGTGGAGGCCAGGTGGCAAAGTGATCCAGGAACTGATGAGAGGGGCCGGGAGGGCGATACAGCACCGCCACTCGCATGGAGAAGGGGATGTAGAGTCTGACAGCATGGACTTCAAAGGAAGGGAAGACAAGTGAGGGTACTTGTGGGATAATTTGGAAGGTACATTTGGTTGATAGGAGCAGACCAACGCCTCCACCAGCTCTGTTGTACGATCTTGGGGTATGAGAAAAGATGATAGATGGATGGATAGATAGACAGACTTTGGAGAAAGCTAATAAAATGGAAAAGCAAGTTGCATTATTTATTTATTTATTTTTATAAAAGAGTACGAGAAACATGTTTAGACACCCTCTATTAATATCAGACCCATAAATTATTTGTAGTGGCATCGTGTGAATTTGCCAGCACCTGGAGCAAGGCAAGTATTGTGCCGCTGTGAGTGTCTGCCTCCAGTAGGCGTATCCGTCAGAAAATGATGCGCACATGCCATGTTCGCTCTGTCGGCTCCAGTCTGTGGAATCTTTGGCGCATACGTCCAAATCCCGTTTTGCGGGGCGGGGTTAGGACGTCACGCAAACCCCGACAGGACCAACGAATGTACAGAGAAGCACAATGTGAAAGCACCAGAATGAATCCGAAGCGATCACGTGTTCTTCTCCCCTACAGAAGATGGGACGTGCAGAGGCGGCACAATGCGGTGATGTCCCTGTGCCGTCTGCACCAGGACCCTGACATTGGCCTCTGGGGGACACCGAGCCGACGGTTCCTGTTTTTCCATAGATCCAACCCTATTGGCATCATGTTGACTGCCATATATCTCCAAATTGCGCTCGCACGGAGCTTTAGGGCACCCGGAAAAAAGTCCATGCTATGTGCACTGCCCCGGATCTTCCGCAGTAGCAACTTCAATGCTTTTTTTCTTATTTTCTTTCTTTCGATGTTTTGCACCGCTAAGAATTTTACTCTCAGAGCAATATATATAGTCCCAGGCTGTGCAGCAGCTGGACGCAGCATTATAAAATCTAAAAATGTATTTCCTTATGCACAGATAGAAATCCGCCTCTGGAAAGGTCATAGTAAAGGCAGGTTTTACGACTACCCGCCAGAGCCGTTAATGTCAGCAGGTCGCTAATAACACCCGGGCGATGTTATACAATTGTGCTAAAGAAAAGGAGACAAAACCCGGGACGGCGCAGCGACAATGCACATATAACTGGATGTATGGCTGCAGCACAGAGGCGCGGCGCCAAAACACGAGCTTCTCTCCATTTGCTGTACTGTTAAAACCAGTAGTCTATTGTTCCCTGTTATCAGCTATTTCAGGCAACTATAGTATTTTTCTATGCCCAGAATAATCTCTTTACTCTGTGTTATACTCATTCTGTGCTGAGAACGTGAAGACACCTTTACTTTCATTGGCAATGACATAACTTATGTTTCCGCACCTCATAAAATGGTGTACCGTATGGTAACAAGAATTGGTCTCCTTATCTTAACCATTGAATTGCAGTTTTTCCTTTCATTTAATTCCCCCGATGCATAACATTCGTCCCCTCGTCTCCTAGCGTATAACATCCAGTTCCATTGACCCCAGTGTATAATATCCTGCCCTATTACACCTCCACCCCCCCTGGTGTATGACATCCGGCCCCATTGCTTTCCCAGTGTATGACATCCAGACACATAACCCGCAATTTATTACATCTGGTCACTTTACCCCTGGTGTATAACATCCAGCCCCATTGCCTACCCCGGTGTATAACATCTAGCCACATTACCCTGGATGAATAACATCCGGATCCATTGCCCCCCGGTGTATAACATCTAGCCACATTACCCTGGATGAATAACATCCGGATCCATTGCCCCCCGGTGTATAACATCTAGCCACATTACCCTGGATGAATAACATCCGTATCCATTGCCCCCCGGTGTATAACATCCAGCCTAGTTGCCCCAATGTGTTACATCTAGCACCATTGTCCCGGGTGTATAATATCTGTCTCCATTTCCCACGGCGTATAACTTCCAGCCCCCCGCCTTGCCGTCTCCCTTTACTAACTGTGGTAGGTCGGCTCACTCAGCTGCACATGGAGGTAGACACGGGTACACTGCAGGCTTTAAGAGCTTCCTTTGGTTTATTTTAGGCAACAAACCAAAAACAGGCAGAGATGCTTACCTGACTAATTGGGCCTCAATACAATTGCACTGACAGGGTGCAGCGGACCCAAGTAAAATGGCAACTGCACAGGTGCAATACCTAATGAAATTTCATTTGAAATGAAGTTTCATTTGGTATTGCACCTGTGCAGTTGCCATTTTACTTGGGTCCGCTGCACCCTGTCAGTGCAATTGTATTGAGGCCCATTTAGACAGGTAAGCATCTCTGCCTGTTTTTGGTTCGTTTTCTTGAATATTGGAGGATTTTTCCTCTTTTTGTGGTTTATTGTAGGCAGCCTATACCAAGGTGTAGTAAAGAAAATACAGCCCTCTGGGCAACACTGGAAAACAAAACAAAATGGTGGCAGGACAAACACACTGTTCAGGTTTACAAGTCCAAGCATCACTTTCCTGGAGTGCTCCCTCTAGGGGCACACACTGAACACTGAAAGCTCTGGTCTTCAGCCATTTAGACTCAGACCATGTGACTTCTCCATTATGTGACTGATCACATGATCCTGACATCACACAGGTCCTGTCAGGACTCTGCATGTTGAGATACGGTGGACCCTGCCACTAAAACCAGTCCAGAACATAACTCTCATTTCATTCTCTCAACACGTAGTGTGCTGGAGGAAACTACTCTGGTTTTACATCACTGACGCCATCATGTGCAGTGACGCGTATCTCCCCTCCATCACTTCACCAGTGACTCTGTCACATAACATATGACAGACTGGCCGGTGGTGCAGAGCTCCTGATCCCAGCGCGGTCCTGTAATAGGAGCCATAGGCCATAGGAGCCATAAGCCATAGGAGCAATAGGAGCCAGGAGTCCGTCCATGACATTTCTTCCTCCTGAATCTTCTCCCATCACCTGTGAGTGATATTATTGAGAACTGGAAGGAACCGCAGCAACTCAGCCACGAAGTGGAAACTCCATGACGTTACATATTGGGGGGCCGAGTGCTGAGGAGCAGAGGGCAGAAATGTCACCACCGCTCTGCTGACTCCATAACTGACTTCCTCTGGTATCAGCACAAACAATGTGCTCCCACTGCAGTGTATGCAGCCATACATCACCAAGCACAATGCTGAGCATCAGATGGAGTGGTGTAAAGCCGCCATCACTGGACTCTGGAGGAGACGTGTTCTGTAGAGTGACGGATTGCACTTCTCTATCTGCGTCTGATGGAGGAGTCTGGGTTTGGTGATTCCAGGAGGATGTTACCCCCTCACTGCATTGTGCCCCCTGTACAGATGGTGGAGGAAGCTAATGCTATGGGCTGTTATCAGGGGGGCGACCTCGGACCCTCAGCTCCACTGATGGGAAATCCTTTATCTTCAGCATAAGACATTGTGAACATTTGTATCTTCGGCTTTGTGGGAACAGTTTGTGGAAGACCCTTCTCTGTCCTCCACGACTGTGTCCAGAGCACGAGGTCCATACAGACATGGGGAGGAGAACATGGGTGGTCGCTCAAAGCCGTGACAGACTTCAGCCTCATTCAACATCTTGACTGGTGATTGTGAGCCCGGACCCCCCAACATCAGGATCTGACCCCACAAATGTTCTTCTGGATAAAGGCGCAGAACTACCACAGTATTACATCCACATCATGGTCATTCTATGTTAACCCATCTTTAATTTGTAATTAGGAGTCATTTGTACGGAGCCGGTTGTGACTCGCGCCTTCCGAGTCCCGGTTCCCATCAGTTCCTCTGTGACGTTGGGTGTCGTGAACAATGACAATGGTGCGACCTTATAACACTGTTTTCAATCAGGTTAACAATTGCTCAGTTGACATATAGGACCCAGCGAGGTCTTTTTAGGAAAGTTATGGCTGTCTGAATGCGATACATTTATTTCGAGACGTAGAGTGAGTCAAGCGGGACCTCGCGCTTCTACAAAGTGACTTATGAAAGACGCAGCTGGGGTCCCGCGTGACATCTCTCCGTAATGAGATAATTGTACCTTGTATCCAAAGCCATTTGTTTATTTTTACATGGGAATTCTTGGGAGAAAACGCGAATAATAGCGACTGGTGATTATTTCTTGTTAATATTAATTTCTAAAAATAATTAGGAAAATTAATTAATGGGGAGAACAAGGAGAAGGTCAAGGAAATGATACGCAACATGTATATGTGTCATATCGGCGGTTCTCAGGCTGCTAGAATTAAATAAGGATTATTTCGCTCAGAATTTAAAATTTGCAATTTGGAGACTCGTCGGTCGCCGGCAATGTTGGTTTGTATCAAGTACGGGAACAGGAAAACTGTTCAATGGTAAAATGAAGATTAAGCTTCTGGTATGTCATCAAAATACGTACAAACTATTAGGTGAAATAATGAATTAGTAATGTTGTTAATGGTTTGTAGGAATTCCATAGGTCACGGGTTCAGAAGCAGCAAAGCATGGAAAGTGACATTCTGCCTAATAACTCCCCCATTAGAGGTATGAAACTCGACACACCAGAGATAGCATGATAAAAACTACTCCCCTAAATAATCTGGATAGACCCCGAAAAGCATTCACTGTCATACAAACAGCAATGTCCGTAAAGTCAGTGGCAGTGTAATCCCCTCATAATGCCGACTGATTGTAGTCCCTATAGTACTTGATTCACTGTAGTCTCCAAAGACTCTGGCACAATAAATTGAGTGAAGTTCCTAGAGTGTCCAACATAGTGCGGTCACTAGAGTGCCAGACTCAATGTTGTCCTTATAGTGCCAAACTGACTGTGCTCCCTAGAGTGCCAGGATCGGCGCGCTCCCAAGAGTGCCAGGATCGGCGCGCTCCCAAGAGTGCCAGGATTGGCGCGCTCCCTAGAGTGCTAGGATCGGCGCTCTCCCTAGAGTGCCAGACACAGTGCGGTCCCCAGAGTGCCAGACTCGGTGCGGTCCCCAGAGTGCCAGACTCGGTGCGGTCCCCAGAGTGCCAGACTCGGTGCGGTCCCCAGAGTGCCAGACTCGTTGCGGTCCCCAGAGTGCCAGACTCAGTGCGGTCCCCAGAGTGCCAGACTCAGTGCGGTCCCCAGAGTGCCAGACTCGGTGCGGTCCCCAGAGTGTCAGACTCAGTGCGGTCCCAGAGTGCCAGACTCAGTGCGGTCCCGGAATGCCAGACTCAGTGCGGTCCCCAGAATGCCAGACTCAGTGCGGTCCCCAGAGTGCCAGACTCAGTGCGGTCCCCAGAGTGCCAGACTCAGTGCGGTCCCCAGAGTGCCAGACTCGGTGCGGTCCCCAGAGTGTCAGACTCAGTGCGGTCCCAGAGTGCCAGACTCAGTGCGGTCCCGGAATGCCAGACTCAGTGCGGTCCCCAGAATGCCAGACTCAGTGCGGTCCCCAGAGTGCCAGACTCAGTGCGGTCCCTAGAGTGCCAGACACAGTGCGGTCCCCAGAGTGCCAGACTCGGTGCGGTCCCCAGAGTGCCAGACTCGGTGCGGTCCCCAGAGTGCCAGACTCGGTGCGGTCCCCAGAGTGCCAGACTCGGTGCGGTCCCCAGAGTGCCAGACTCGGTGCGGTCCCCAGAGTGCCAGACTCGGTGCGGTCCCCAGAGTGCCAGACTCGTTGCGGTCCCCAGAGTGCCAGACTCAGTGCGGTCCCCAGAGTGCCAGACTCAGTGCGGTCCCCAGAGTGCCAGACTCGGTGCGGTCCCCAGAGTGTCAGACTCAGTGCGGTCCCAGAGTGCCAGACTCAGTGCGGTCCCGGAATGCCAGACTCAGTGCGGTCCCCAGAATGCCAGACTCAGTGCGGTCCCCAGAGTGCCAGACTCAGTGCGGTCCCGGAATGCCAGACTCAGTGCGGTCCCCAGAATGCCAGACTCAGTGCGGTCCCCAGAGTGCCAGACTCAGTGCGGTCCCTAGAGTGCCAGACACAGTGCGGTCCTCAGAGTGCCAGACTCGGAGCGGTCCTCACAGTTCCAGACTCGGTGCGGTCCCCAGAGTGCCAGACTCGGAGCGGTCCCCAGAGTGCCAGACACAGTGCGGTCCTCAGAGTGCCAGACTCGGAGCGGTCCTCAGAGTGCCAGACTCGGTGCGCTCCCCAGAGTGCCAGACTCGGAGCAATCCCCAGAGTGCCAGACTCGGAGCGGTCCCCAGAGTGCCAGACACAGTGCGGTCCCCAGAGTGCCAGACTCGGAGCAGTCCCCAGAGTGCCAGACTCGGTGTGGTCCCTACAGTGCCAGACACAGTGCGGTCCCCAGAGTGCCAGACTCAGTGAGGTCTACATAGTGCCCATCTCAGTGCGGCCCCCGAGTGCCAGACTCTGTGTGATAATTACACAAATGTCTGTATATTATTGTGCTAGTAGATACATATTATACCTGTGGTCTGTGGTGATAAGGGGGCTAATGTACTGTCCCTCGTGATCTAGGTGGATTATGTCAACACCAGTGTCTTGTGGGTTCCACATCTCTCCTTCTGCTTCCTCTTTCAGGCTAAATACTTTGTTTTTTCTCACTTCAGTCCAGCAGGGGTTCTTAGAGATCATCGGGTGGTCTTGGAGATCATCGGGTGGTCTTAGAGATCATCGGGTGGTCTTAGAGATCATCGGGTGGTCTTGGAGATCATCGGGTGGTCTTAGAGATCATCGGGGGGTCTTGGAGATCTTTGTGGGCAGTGTCATACATATTCCGATGTGCCTATGGTAACTTTGAAAAAAAATGTACTCCATTATTTGCACCATTTTTTCCCGGGATCCCAGTTTTGCTGGTGCGGGGACCGTCTGGTCTTGGAGAGGTTAAGAATCCGTGTTTGCCGGGGATGTTACGATTCTCCTACTTGACATGTGAAGCTTCCACCGGACGCACCTGGATAGAAACCTTGTGTGTGGGAGTTCTGATTTAATTTCTGCTTCGGTATAAAGGTCTGTAAAGGTCTGGCGGTGTGCGGGGATACTAAGCATAATTATACACCGCTCTCTGCTCCTTTACATGGCAGATTAAAATATTTACACAAATATGCTCCACAACTCCGACTACCTCTGCTTAAAGGTACGAAAGGAGAAAATCTTTCATCTGGCAACGGCTTACGAATTCCTGATGTGGAAGAAAGCCCGGTAAACCTTCCTGAACGCGGCTGATAACAGAGCACAACCGCAGCCTCACAATGTGTAATTATTTCTCCTACAAATGTTACAAGTGGATTTACAGCTTTCAATTAATGGATCCAGTTTCAGAAATCCCTTTTCCTTTTCAAACTAATCACATACTTTAGTATTAAAAAAAAATCCAATCGGTGAATGACTGAAGTTGCTGATTTTTCTTTCCCGAGATTACCTATATTGAGCATGCATTTTACTTAAAGGGGTATTCCACTAACAATTATGTATACGTATGAGTGAGCGTGCTCAGCTGTTTTCATACATGCCGTAGAGTTGTATACGGGCAGCAGTGAGAATCCACAGTACAGACTACGGAGATCGTGGTAGAAAGGGACAGAGACCCTCTTATGCTACTCGGTGGGAGTCCCAATGACTAGAACCCCACTGATCTAAAGTTGAACATGTGTCTCTGGGTGTGAGCATACTTAGCTGTTTCTATACTAGCCATACTAAGTATGGCCCCGGAGGTCAGAACCCTACTGACCCACCCATTCTACTAAGTCTGGGTCCCTGAAGGTCATGACCCTATGAACCCTACTGACCTTCTCATTCTACTAAGTGTGTGCCCTGAGTATCAGAACCCCACTGACCCTGCCATTCTACTAAATGTGTGCCTCGATAGTCAGAACCCCACTGACACTCCTATTCTACTAAGTATGGGCTCTGATGGTCAGAACCACCCCAATGACCCACCCATTCTACTAATTGTGGTCCCCAAAAGTCAGAATCCCACTGAACTTCTCATTGTACTAACTGTGGCCCCCAAAGTTAAGAAACCCACTGAAGTTCCCATTCTACTAAGTGTGGACCCCAAAGTTCAGAATCCCACTGACCCTCCCATTTTACTAAGTGTGTATCCCGATGGTCAGAACTCCATTGACCCTGTCATACTACTAAGTGTGGGCCCCGAAGGTCAGAACACCACTGACCTACCAATTCTACTTAGCGTGGGCTCCAAAAGTCAGAAACCCATTAACCTTTCCATTCTACTAATTGTGAACCACGAAGGTCAGAACCCTATTGCCCCTTCCGATTCTACTAAATGTGGGTCCCGATAGTAGAATGGGAAACTCAATGGGGTTCTGACTAAGTGTGGACTTCAAAGGTTAGAACCCCATTGACCTTCCCATTCTCCTAAGTATGAGCTCGGGAGGTCAGAACCCCACTGACCCTCTCATTCTACTAAATGTGGGTCTCAAAGTTCAGGACTCCGATAACACTTTAATTCTACTAAACCTAAGAGTGGGACCTGATGGACAGAACCCCACTGGTCTAAAACTTGTCATGTGTTATGTGTTCTTGAGTGAGAGCATGCTCGGCTGTTTCCATAATAGCCACAGAGTTGTATCGAGGAATAAGAAGCATGCTCGACCACAGTTCCATGATTCTTGCTATCTTTTTTGGCAGGCATAAGGCAGATGTACAGCTGAGTGTTTTGCGAAGGGCAACGATGAAAAGTTTTTTCATGTGTTATTGCAGGAGATTCCTAAAAATTTGCCAACTCGTACGGGAGGTTTCCAGGTTTTTCTGATCTTACAGGGAGAATTGTCTCATAGGAGTTCCACAGAATATGGAGATCTTGGTAGAGCGGGACAGATTCCCACCTATTTCAGTAAGCTGCTGCCCCAATAGACGGAATCAAAATGATCACAAATTTATCATCTGTCCTCGGACGTCTTTGTACATCACATGGAGCTTGCTCAGCACGTTCAGTCATACTTCTCAACTTTGCATGGCTGTACAGCCCCTCTGATCTAAAATTCATCATGTATACATAGGAGCGATGGTAGTGAGCATGCCCCTGAATGATATATGGCATGGTATTAGGGACATAAGAAGAATTTGGGGTACACTTCTTTCTGGAATACTTCTCTGGCAGATCTTCCAACTCTTTTGGAATTTGTAGAGGTCTCCCCTTTTTTTGGGAGCCTCCCAGATGTTCCTGGGGAGTTGACAAGAATTCCATTCCTTGTAGGAGAAATGAACAGAGTGCCCACCTGACTGGTTCTTCTCGCTTGTTTGCTAGTCCATTAGACCTAGATTGGGGGCCACCCTTCTCCATGCGCCCCATAATATACCTTTGCCTACTTATGAGTCAACAGACCGGAGGTCAGAGATCTTCCTCTGCTGTGTATACAGTAATTGTGTGTACATTTCATTTATTATGCACCAGATCTTATTCGACAAAATAAGCTCCAATTTTATGTCAGCAAAGCGCGTTGGCTTTGTAAAAATTCCAATCTGTGCTCATTGCCGAGCTGTAATATATTGTGCTGTACAATGCGAAGTGCTGCACTCGGGATAATGAGTCGGCTGCATCTCTAGCTGACAAATGAATTGTTGCTGCACTCAGAAACGCCTGCAATCATTGTAAGTCGATGTGGGGATCTTCTGACGCGCGCGTCCGAGAGAGAATGATGACAGTGGAGAAATTTCTCTCCTCAATGCTCACCATCTCTGTCATATTAGGAGCTGGTGCGGAGATTTTCTCCTGGGTATATAGAAAATCAAAGAAGGCTGTACATTTGGAAATAACCAAGTTATACCTTGAGAGACATGAGTCACTAGGATAGACCCCTATATCCACAGTATCCCACACCTATGACAACAACAGTACCCAATATCAAGTATAACTAAGGTACTTCATATTAACCAAAGTATTCCATACCAATTATAACCACAAAACCCCAAGCCAAGGACGACAGTAACCCATACCAAAGATAACAACAGTACCTCATATCAAGGGTAACCAAACTACTCCATACCAAGTATAACAACAGTGCCCCATACCAAGGATAACCACAGTATCCCATGCCAAGAACAATTACATTACCCCATACCAAAGATAACAACAGTACCTACAGTGGGTACGGAAAGTATTCAGACCCCTTTACATTTTTCACTCTTTGCTTCATTGCAGTCATTTGGTAAATTCAAAAACGTTAATTTTTTCTCATTAATGTACACTCTGCACCCCATCTTGACTGAAAAAAACAGAAATGTACAAATTTATTAAAAAAGAAAAACTGAAATATCACATGGTCATAAGTATTCAGACCCTTTGCTCAGACACTCATATTTAAGTCACATGCTGTCCATTTCCTTGTGATCCTCCTTGAGATGGTTCTAGTCCTTCATTGGAGTCCAGCTGTGTGTAATTAAACTGATAGGACTTGATTTGGAAAGGCGCACACCTGTCTATATAAGACCTCACAGCTCACAGTGCATGTCAGACCAAAGGAGAATCATAGTAACATAGTAACATAGTAACATAGTTAGTAAGGCCGAAAAAAAGACATTTGTCCATCCAGTTCAGCCTATATTCCATCATAATAAATCCCCAGATCTACGTCCTTCTACAGAACCTAATTGTATGATACAATATTGTTCTGCTCCAGGAAGACATCCAGGCCTCTCTTGAACCCCTCGACTGAGTTCGCCATCACCACCTCCTCAGGCAAGCAATTCCAGATTCTCACTGCCCTAACAGTAAAGAATCCTCTTCTATGTTGGTGGAAAAACCTTCTCTCCTCCAGACGCAAAGAATGTCCCCTTGTGCCCGTCACCTTCCTTGGTATAAACAGATCCTCAGCGAGATATTTGTATTGTCCCCTTATATACTTATACATGGTTATTAGATCGCCCCTCAGTCGTCTTTTTTCTAGACTAAATAATCCTAATTTCGCTAATCTATCTGGGTATTGTAGTTCTCACATCCCCTTTATTAATTTTGTTGCCCTCCTTTGTACTCTCTCTAGTTCCATTATATCCTTCCTGAGCACCGGTGCCCAAAACTGGACACAGTACTCCATGTGCGGTCTAACTAGGGATTTGTACAGAGGCAGTATAATGCTCTCATCATGTGTATCCAGACCTCTTTTAATGCACCCCATGATCCTGTTTGCCTTGGCAACTGCTGCCTGGCACTGGCTGCTCCAGGTAAGTTTATCATTAACTAGGATCCCCAAGTCCTTCTCCCTGTCAGATTTACCCAGTGGTTTCCCATTCAGTGTGTAATGGTGATATTGATTCCTTCTTCCCATGTGTATAACCTTACATTTATCATTGTTAAACCTCATCTGCCACCTTTCAGCCCAAGTTTCCAACTTATCCAGATCCATCTGTAGCAGAATACTATCTTCTCTTGTATTAACTGCTTTACATAGTTTTGTATCATCTGCAAATATCGATATTTTACTGTGTAAACCTTCTACCAGATCATTAATGAATATGTTGAAGAGAACAGGTCCCAATACTGACCCCTGCGGTACCCCACTGGTCACAGCGACCCAGTTAGAGACTATACCATTTATAACCACCCTCTGCTTTCTATCACTAAGCCAGTTACTAACCCATTTACACACATTGTCCCCCAGACCAAGCATTCTCATTTTGTGTACCAACCTCTTGTGCGGCACGGTATCAAACGCTTTGGAAAAATCGAGATATACCACGTCCAATGACTCACCGTGGTCCAGCCTATAGCTTACCTCTTCATAAAAACTGATTAGATTGGTTTGACAGGAGCGATTTCTCATAAACCCATGCTGATATGGAGTTAAACAGTTATTCTCATTGAGATAATCCAGAATAACATCCCTCAGAAACCCTTCAAATATTTTACCAACAATAGAGGTTAGACTTACTGGCCTATAATTTCCAGGTTCACTTTTAGAGCCCTTTTTGAATATTGGCACCACATTTGCTATGCGCCAATCCTGCGGAACAGACCCTGTCGCTATAGAGTCCCTAAAAATAAGAAATAATGGTTTATCTATTACATTACTTAGTTCTCTTAGTACTCGTGGGTGTATGCCATCCGGACCCGGAGATTTATCTATTTTAATCTTATTTAGCCGGTTTCGCACCTCTTCTTGGGTTAGATTGGTGACCCTTAATATAGGGTTTTCATTGTTTCTTGGGATTTCACCTAGCATTTCATTTTCCACCGTGAATACCGTGGAGAAGAAGGTGTTTAATATGTTAGCTTTTTCCTCGTCATCTACAACCATTCTTTCCTCACTATTTTTTAAGGGGCCTACATTTTCAGTTTTTATTCTTTTACTATTGATATAGTTGAAGAACAGTTTGGGATTAGTTTTACTCTCCTTAGCAATGTGCTTCTCTGTTTCCTTTTTGGCAGCTTTAATTAGTTTTTTAGATAAAGTATTTTTCTCCCTATAGTTTTTTAGAGCTTCAATGGTGCCATCCTGCTTTAGTAGTGCAAATGCTTTCTTTTTACTGTTAATTGCCTGTCTTACTTCTTTGTTTAGCCACATTGGGTTTTTCCTATTTCTAGTCCTTTTATTCCCACAAGGTATAAACCGCTTACACTGCCTATTTAGGATGTTCTTAAACATTTCCCATTTATTATTTGTATTATTAGTTCTGAGGATATTGTCCCAGTCTACCAAATTAAGGGCATCTCTAAGCTGGTCAAACTTTGCCTTCCTAAAGTTCAATGTTTTTGTGACTCCCTGACAAGTCCCCCTAGTGAAAGACAGGTGAAACTGCACAATATTGTGGTCGCTATTTCCTAGATGCCCAACCACCTGCAGATTTGTTATTCTGTCAGGTCTATTAGATAGTATTAGGTCTAAAAGTGCTGCTCCTCTGGTTGGATTCTGCACCAATTGTGAAAGATAATTTTTCTTGGTTATTAGCAGAAACCTGTTGCCTTTATGGGTTTCACAGGTTTCTGTTTCCCAGTTAATATCCGGGTAGTTAAAGTCCCCCATAACCAGGACCTCATTATGGGTTGCAGCTTCATCTATCTGCTTTAGAAGTAGACTTTCCATGGTTTCTGTTATATTTGGGGGTTTGTAACAGACCCCAATGAGAATTTTGTTACCATTTTTCCCTCCATGAATTTCGACCCATATGGACTCGACATCCTCATTCCCTTCGCTAATATCCTCCCTTAAAGTGGACTTTAGACAAGACTTTACATAGAGACAAACCCCTCCTCCTCTCCGATTTTTACGATCCTTTCTAAACAGACTGTAACCCTGTAAGTTAACTGCCCAGTCATAGCTTTCATCTAACCGTGTCTCGGTTATTCCCACTATGTCAAAGTTACCTTTGACATAATCATGAGCTTTGACTTAATCATGAGGTCAAAGGAACCGGCCAAGGAGTTCAGAGACAGATTTGTGGCAAGGCACAGATCTGGCCAAGGTTACAACAAAATTTCTGCAGTACTCAAGGTTCCTAAGAGCACAGTGGCCTCCATAATCCCTGAATGGAAGAAGTTTGGGACCATCAGAAGTCTCCCTAGACCTGGCCGTCCAGCCAAACTGAACAATCGTTGGAGAAGAGCCTTGATGAGAGGTAAAGAAGAACCCCAAGATCACTGTGGCTGAGCTCCAGAGATGAGGTAGGGAGATGGGAGAAAGTTCCAAATGTGGGAGCTTCCTGGAAGATTGGACATGCAAAACACCAGCTGCAGCAAGGTGAGAAATTGTATTCTTACACTCTGTTTTGCACTTGCACAGTGCCTCATACCAAGAACAATGACAGTTCCCAATATCAAGAATATCCACAGTATATCATATTAACCAAAGTATTCCATAACAAGGATAACCACAAAACCCCATACCAAGGACAACAACAGTACCATACATAATAACAGTACCTAATATGAAGGGTAACCAAAGTACTCAATACCAAGTATAACCACAATACCCCATACCAAGAACAACAAAACTACCCAATATCAAGTATAACCACAGTACCTCATATAAAGGGAAACCAAAGTACTCCATACAAAGTATAACAACAGTGCCCCATAGAAAGGATAGCCACAAAACCCATGCCAAGAACAATGACAGTACCACAGTGCCCCATAGCAAGGATAATCACAAAACCCCATGCCAAGGACAACAACAGTACCACAGTGCCCCATAGCAAGAATAACCACAAAATCCATGCCAAGGACAATGACAGTACCCCATACCAAAGATACCAATAGTTCCTAATATCAAGGGTAACCAAAGTACTCAACACCAAGTATAATGACAGCTCCCCATACCAAGAATATGCACAGTACCCTATGCCAAGAACAAGGACAGTACCCAACTTCATACAGTATATACCACAGTATCTCATGTTAAGGGTAACCAAAGTGCTCCATACCATGGATGATCACAAATACCTAATACCAAGGATAACCACAGTACGCCATAGCAACTATACCAACATCAAGCACATACTCTGGCTAAATACAGTATGGTCATCCAGAGAAAAGAAGAGAACTATCATAATTAAAATCAATCATTCTTTATTAGAAAACCAATCTAAAAAAGGAATTTAAAAAAAAATCTCAGAGTGCTTAGTTTGAGGGACGCCGCTATACCCAACACTTAAAGTAAATAACTGCTTAATGAGAGATGACATATTGGTCAAAATATTGAGGGACTTATTTAAATCAAGTCAATTGACTCCCTTGACACTGGCATCCTGGTACATTGTATGAAGTGCCATTAACTTATTGTTAAGTCACTCTTGGTAATTAAGTATACCCACGGTATCTTATTGAAAAGATGACCACAGTACCACATATCCAAGAACAACGACAATACCCAGCAGCCAGGATAACCAAGTATATCCACAATAGTAAGACGGAGGACTTAGTCCGGCACACCCATCCTGCTAAAATCTGTAAGTTTTATTTGTTTATACTAAAACATATTAACAGAAACCTGACGCATTTCTGGTGCAGATTCGCGTCCTTAGTGATAAGATGACTTGACGAAGGGCGCGGCTCTGCGCCAAGAACGCGTCAGGTTTCTTTTAATATGTTTTAGTATAAACAAATAAAACTTACAGATTTTAGGATGGGTGTGCTGGACTAAGTCCTCCGTCTTCCTACTGTGCACAGTACACAATAACAAGGGTAACCGCAGTACCCCATACCAAGGATAACCACAGGACGTCCTACCAATGATACCCACAGAACCCTATAGAAATGATAACCAGAGTACTACATTCCAAGGATAACCACAGTATTCTATACCAAATATATCCACATTACCCCAGAACAAGGATACCCATAGTACCTAATACTAAGGATAACCACAGTATCTCATAGCAAGGGTAACCATAGCACTGCATACCAAGGATAACCACAGGACCTCCTACCAATGATACCCACAGAACCCTATAGAAAAGATAACCACAGTACTTCATTCCAAGGATAACCTCAGTATTCTTTACCAAAGATAGCCACATTACCCCAGAACAAGGATACCCATTGTACCTAATACTAAGGATAACCACAGTATCTCATAGCAAGGGTAACCATAGCACTGCATACCAAGGATAACCACAAGACTTCCTACCAATGATACCCACAGAACCCTATAGAAAGGATAACCACAGTACTTCATTCCAAGGATAACCACAATATTCTATACCAAGGATATCCACATTACCCCAGAACAAGGATACCCATAGTACCTCATACTAAGGATAACCACAGTGTCTCATAGCAAGGGTAACCATAGCACTGCATACCAAGGATAACCACAGGACCTCCTACCAATGATACCCACAGAGACTCACAGAACCCTATAGCAAGGATATCCACAGTACTTTGCCCAAAACAAGGATACCCATATTACCTCATAACGAAGATAACCACAGTACTTCATAGCAAAGATAACCACAGTACCTTATACTAACAATAACCAGAATACCTCATAATATGGTTACCCACAGTATCACATATCAAGGATAACCACAGTACTCCATACTAAAGATAGCCACAGTACCTTATTCCGCGAAGATGCCCACACTACCCCATACCAAGGATAACCACAGTATCTCATTCCACAAAGATACCCACAGTACCCACGCCAAGGATAACCACAGTACCTCATTCCATGAAGAACCACAGTACCCCATGCCAAGGATAACGACAGTACCTCATACCAATGATACCGGCAGTACCTCATGCCAAGGATAAACCACAGTACCCTATACCAAGGATAACCATAGTATCTCATTCCACATATAACCAAAGTACCCCATACCAAGGATACCGGCAGTACCCTATGTCAAGGATAATCGCAGTACCTCTTACCAACGATAGCAGCAGTACCGCATATCATGGATAACCACAGTACCTGTACAACACAGTACCTTCTACGGAGCATAACCACAGTATCTCGTGTCAATCTAAACCACATGCTTTAACAACATTACAAAAATGATTCCTTTGCGCTAGATGTACAGATTAGATCCAGTAAATAAATTTTGGTGATGGTTTTCTTTTAAATATTTGCGGAAAAAATTTCTAAGCATTTAAAAAAAAAAAAACTTAACAGTGACTAAAAGTATGGAAGCGTTTCCATAAAATGTGAAGGTTTACTGCTGTAAACTCTTCCCAGCGACCTCCATAAAGAGATGTATACGGCTCTCTATCTATATAATAGCTGATATAAACACTTTCCTACCACATATAAAACACTGGGAAAGATTTACGCCGGTTGCCGGGAGTGAAGGGACGTTCTCCGATCATTCTTCTTCTTTTAGGACTATCACTGAGCTGAGCATGCTCCCCTTCCCCCTACTCTTCATAGATGGGTTTTTTACTGCAAAGGCTGAAAGATGTGAGTAGAAGGAATGGAGGGAATTGACGGTGCATATTTCTCTGGAATGGTTCATCTAGGAATAAAAGTAAAAATAATAAGACGTCGTATGTGTCATGATTTAAAGACAATGTGTAACAGTGAATAACTGTATTTGATGGAGAAGAGGCGCTGCGGACGCTCCCAGGAGTCACTATTAGCAGGTGATACGTACAAGTGTCAGGACAGGACCGTAGACCGCAGATATCGCATAAAACGCCGGAGTTTATATCGAGAGGCCAAAAATCATAGGGCTCGTTACAAGCGTATCCAGCCTAGACAAAGAGCTACATCAGAAGCACCAAACTGGTCCGTCCATTGTAGTAAAGTATTTAGCAAAACGGACACAGATCCTCTTTGAGGTCAATTGTTTTTGGTGTTACATGCAAATTTTTGCCAAGAACCTTCCCATTCTAACTTTGGATCTAAGTTCACTAGTAACTAAAACATTTCAGGACTTATCATTTTACATAACTTTGTATCCATTATTTACAGAAAAATAAAAACCTGATCTGGCGATCCTAACTTCATCTTTTGTTTTCTACCACCTAGTGTTGACTACTCCAAGGGCCAAAGCTTGGGAATTCGACTGGGAAAGTCCATACCTCTATGGAGGGTAAGGTTGAAGCAGGAAACCTTGTCTTAGACTCTGGAATGTTAAAGTGTGCGTGGCATAACAGCTTCTTCTTTTTGGTAGGTTGTGACCACCAGAAGAATGGTGCTACCCTAAAAAAAACATTTATTACCTATGCACAGGATGGCTATTAAATCTATGAATGCCGAGGGACCTACCGATCCTGAGATTCTACTTTAAATATAGTGGAAGAGAGAAAGCTTGACGACAACATCTATAGACAGTGATTGGGGCAGTAGACTCAGCTATAGACAGTGATCGGGGCAGTGGACTCAGCTATAGACAGTGATCGGCGCAGTGGACACACAGCTATTATTATTATTATTATTAATTATTTATATAGCACCATTGATTCCATGGTGCTGTACATGAGAAGGGGTTATATACAAGTTACAGATATCACATACAGTAAGCAAACTAACAATGACGGACTGATACAGAGGGGCGAGGACCCTGCCCTTGCGGGCTTACATTCTACAGGATTATGGGGAAGGAGACAGTAGGTTGAGGGTTGCAGGAGCTCCGGTGTTGGTGAGGCGGTAGCTCCGGTGTTGGTGAGGCGGTAGCTCCGGTGTTGGTGAGGCGGTAGCTTCGATAGTGATGAGGCGGCAGCGGTGTCAGTGCAGGCTGTAGGCTTTCCTGAAGAGATGAGTTTTCAGGTTCCGTCTGAAGGATCCGACTGTGGTTGATAGTCGGACGTGTTGGGGCAGAGAGTTCCAGAGGATGGGGGATATTCGGGAGAAGTCTCGGAGGCGGTTGGATGAGGAGCGAATAAGTGTGGAGGAGAGAAGGAGGTCTTGGGAGGACCGGAGATTGCGTGAGGGAAGATATCGGGAGAATAGTTCAGAGATATATGGAGGAGACAGGTTATGGATGGCTTTGTAGGTCAGTATTAGTAATTTGAACTCGATACGCTGAGGGAATGGGAGCCAGTGAAGAGATTTGCAGAGGGGGGAAGCGGAGGAGTAGCGAGGAGAGAGATGGATTAGTCGGACAGCAGAGTTAAGGATGGACTGGAGAGGTGCGAGGGTGTTAGCAGGGAGGCCGCAGAAAAGGACTATAGAAAGCTATAGACAGTGATCGGGGCAGTGGACACACAGCTATAGACATTGATTGGGGCAGTGGACTCAGCTATAGACAGTGATCGGGGCAGTGGACACAGCTATAGACAGTGATCGGGGCAGTGGACACTCCTATAGACAGTGATCGGGGCAGTGGACACAGCTATAGACAATGATCGGGGCAGTGGATACAGCTATAGACAGTGATCGAAGCAGTGGACACAGCTATAGACAGTGATCGGGGCAGTGGACACACAGCTACAGACAATGATCGGGGCAGTGGACACAGCTATAGACAGTGATCGGGGCAGTGGACACAGCTATAGACAGTGATCGGGGCAGTGGACACAGCTGTAGACAGTGATCGGGGCAGTGGACACACAACTATAGACAGTGATCGGGGCAGTGGACACATAGCTATAGACAGTGATTGGGGCAGTGGACACACAGCTATAGACAGTGATCGGGGCAGTGGACTCCGCTATAGACAGTGATTGGGGCAGTGAACACACAGCTATAGACAGTGATTGGAGCAGTGGACACACAGCTATAGACAGTGATCGGGACAGTGGACACAGCTATAGACTGATCGGGGCAGTGAACACACAGCTCACAGCTATAGACAGTGATCGGGGCAGTGGACACAGCTATAGACAGTGATCAGGGCGGTGGACACACAGGTATAGACAGTGATCGGGGCAGTGGACACAGCTATAGACAGTGATCGGGGCAGTGAACACACAGCTCACAGCTATAGACAGTGATCGGGGCAGTGGACACAGATATAGACAGTGATCAGGGCAGTGGACACACAGCTATAGACAGTGATCGGGGCAGTGAACACACAGCTATAGACAGTGATCGGGGCAGTGGACACACAGCTATAGACAGTGATCGGGGCAGTGTGTTATGAAAGGCAATTCAGTACTACAATGGACATAGCGGTCAGAGCACATACAGTGATCTGACAATAACCCAAAATCATAGAACGAGCTCTGAGACGTGGGAACTCTGCAGACCGCAATCCCTAATCCTCTCCAAACAACACTAGAGGCAGCCGTGGATTGCGCCTAACTCTGCCTATGCAACTCGGCACAGCCTGAGAAACTAACTAGCCTGAAGATAGAAAATAAGCCTACCTTGCCTCAGAGAAATACCCCAAAGGAATAGGCAGCCCCCCACATATAATGACTGTGAGTTAAGATGAAAAGACAAACGTAGAGATGAAATAGATTCAGCAAAGTGAGGCCCGACTTTCTTAACAGATCGAGGATAGAAAAGGTAACTTTGCGGTCTACACAAAACCCTAAAGAAAACCATGCAAAGGGGGCAAAAAGACCCTCCGTACCGAACTAACGGCATGGAGGTACACCCTTTGCGTCCCAGAGCTTCCAGCAACAAATTAGACAAGCTGGACAGAAAAAATAGCAAACAAATAGCAAAGAAGAACTTAGCTATGCAGAGCAGCAGGCCATAGGAATGATCCAGGAAAAAGCAAGTCCAACACTGGAACATTGACAGGAAGCCAGGATCAAAGCATTAGGTGGAGTTAAGTAGAGAAGCACCTAACGACCTCACCAGATCACCTGAGGGAGGAAACTCAGAAGCCGCAGTACCACTTCCCTCCACCAACAGAAGCTCACAGAGAGAATCAGCCGAAGTACCACTTGTGACCACAGGAGGGAGCTCTGCCACAGAATTCACAACAGTACCCTCCCCTTGAGGAGGGGTCACCGAACCCTCACCAGAGCCCCCAGGCCGACCAGGATGAGCCACATGAAAGGCACGAACAAGATCGGGAGCATGGACATCAGAGGCAAACACCCAGGAATAATCTTCCTGAGCATAACCCTTCCATTTAACCAGATACTGGAGTTTCCGTCTAGAAACACGAGAATCCAAAATCTTCTCCACAATATACTCCAATTCCCCCTCCACTAAAACCGGGGCAGGAGGATCAACAGATGGAACCATAGGTGCCACGTATGTCCGCAACAATGACCTATGGAATACGTTATGTATGGAAAAAGAATCTGGAAGGGTCAGACGAAAAGACACAGGATTAAGAACCTCAGAAATCCTATACAGACCAATGAAACGAGGTTTAAACTTAGGAGAGGAAACCTTCATAGGAATATGACGAGAAGATAACCAAACCAGATCCCCAACACGAAGTCGGGGACCCACACGGTGTCTGCGATTAGCGAAACGTTGAGCCTTCTCCTGGGACAAGGTCAAATTGTCCACTACATGAGTCCAAATCTGCTGCAACTTGTCCACCACAGTATCCACACCAGGACAGTCCGAAGACTCAACCTGTCCTGAAGAGAAACGAGGATGGAACCCAGAATTGCAGAAAAATGGTGAAACCAAGGTAGCCGAGCTGGCCCGATAATTAAGGCGAACTCAGCCAAAGGCAAAAAGGACACCCAGTCATCCTGATCGGCAGAAACAAAGCATCTCAGATATGTTTCCAAGGTCTGATTGGTTCGTTCGGTCTGGCCATTAGTCTGAGGATGGAAAGCCGAGGAAAAAGACAAGTCAATGCCCATCCTACCACAAAAGGCTCGCCAAAACCTTGAAACAAACTGGGAACCTCTGTCAGAAACGATATTCTCTGGAATGCCATGTAAACGAACCACATGCTGGAAGAACAATGGCACCAAATCAGAGGAGGAAGGCAATTTAGACAAGGGTACCAGATGGACCATCTTAGAAAAGCGATCACAGACCACCCAAATGACTGACATCTTTTGAGAAACGGGAAGATCAGAAATAAAATCCATAGAGATATGTGTCCAAGGCCTCTTCGGGACCGGCAAGGGCAAAAGCAACCCACTGGCACGAGAACAGTAGGGCTTAGCCCGAGCACAAATCCCACAGGACTGCACAAAAACACGCACATCCCGCGACAGAGACGGCCACCAAAAGGATCTAGCCACCAACTCTCTGGTACCAAAGATTCCAGGATGACCAGCCAACACCGAACAATGAACCTCAGAGATAACTTTATTGGTCCACCTATCAGGGACAAACAGTCTCTCCGCTGGACAACGATCAGGTTTATTAGCCTGAAATTTTTGCAGCACCCGCCGCAAATCAGGGGAGATGGCAGACACAATTACTCCTTCCTTGAGGATACCCGCCGGCTCAGACAAACCCGGAGAGTCGGGAACAAAACTCCTAGACAGAGCATCCGCCTTCACATTTTTAGAGCCCGGAAGGTACGAAATCACAAAGTCAAAACGGGCAAAAAACAGCGACCAACGAGCCTGTCTTGGATTCAACCGCTTAGCAGACTCAAGATAAGTCAAGTTCTTATGATCAGTCAATACCACCACGCGATGCTTAGCTCCTTCAAGCCAATGACGCCACTCCTCGAATGCCCACTTCATGGCCAGCAACTCTCGGTTGCCCACATCATAATTTCGCTCAGCAGGCGAAAACTTCCTGGAAAAAAAAGCGCATGGTTTCATCACTGAGCAATCAGAACCTCTCTGCGACAAAACAGCCCCTGCTCCAATCTCAGAAGCATCAACCTCGACCTGGAACGGAAGAGAAACATCTGGTTGACACAACACAGGGGCAGAAGAAAAACGACGCTTCAACTCCTGAAAAGCTTCCACAGCAGCAGAAGACCAATTGACCAAATCAGCACCCTTCTTGGTCAAATCGGTCAATGGTTTGGCAATACTAGAAAAATTGCAGATGAAGCGACGATAAAAATTAGCAAAGCCCAGGAACTTTTGCAGACTTTTCAGAGATGTCGGCTGAGTCCAATCATGGATGGCTTGGACCTTAACAGAATCCATCTCGATAGTAGAAGGGGAAAAGATGAACCCCAAAAATGAAACCTTCTGCACACCAAAGAGACACTTTGATCCCTTCACAAACAAAGAATTAGCACGCAGGACCTGAAACACCGTTCTGACCTGCTTCACATGAGACTCCCAATCATCCGAGAAGATCAAAATGTCATCCAAGTACACAATCAGGAATTTATCCAGGTACTCTCGGAAGATGTCATGCATAAAGGACTGAAACACTGATGGAGCATTGGCAAGTCCGAATGGCATCACTAGATACTCAAAATGACCCTCGGGCATATTAAATGCAGTTTTCCATTCATCTCCTCGCCTGATTCGCACCAGATTATACGCACCACGAAGATCTATCTTGGTGAACCAACTAGCCCCCTTAATCCGAGCAAACAAATCAGATAACAATGGCAAGGGGTACTGAAATTTAACCGTGATCTTATTTAGAAGGCGGTAATCTATACAAGGTCTCAGCGAACCATCCTTCTTGGCTACAAAAAAGAACCCTGCTCCTAATGGTGACGATGACGGCGAATATGCCCCTTCTCCAGGGATTCCTTCACATAACTGCGCATAGCGGCGTGCTCAGGCACGGATAAATTAAACAGTCGACCTTTTGGGAATTTACTACCAGGAATCAAATTGATAGCACAATCACAATCCCTATGCGGAGGTAGGGCATCGGACTTGGGCTCATCAAATACATCCCGGTAATCAGACAAGAACTCTGGAACCTCAGAAGGGGTGGATGACGAAATTGACAGAAATGGAACATCACCATGTACCCCCTGACAACCCCAGCTGGACACTGACATGGATTTCCAATCTAATACTGGATTATGGGCTTGTAGCCATGGCAACCCCAACACGACCACATCATGCAGATTATGCAACACCAGAAAGCGAATAACCTCCTGATGTGCAGGAGCCATGCACATGGTCAGCTGGGTCCAGTATTGAGGCTTATTCTTGGCCAAAGGCATGGCATCAATTCCTCTCAATGGAATAGGACACTGCAAGGGCTCTAAGAGAAACCCACAACGCTTAGCATACTCCAAGTCCATCAAATTCAGGGCAGCGCCTGAATCCACAAATGCCATGACAGAATACGATGACAAAGAGCAGATCAAGGTAACGGACAGAAGAAATTTTGACTGTACCGTACCAATGGTGGCAGACCTAGCGAACCGCTTAGTGCGCTTAGGACAATCAGAGATAGCATGAGTGGAATCACCACAGTAGAAACACAGCCCATTCAGACGTCTGTGTTCTTGCCGTTTAACTCTGGTCAAAGTCCTATCGCACTGCATAGGCTCAGGTTTAAGCTCAGGTAATACCGCCAAATGGTGCACAGATTTACGCTCACGCAAGCGTCGACCGATCTGAATGACCAAAGACATAGACTCATTCAAACCAGCAGGCATAGGAAATCCCACCATGACATCCTTAAGGGCTTCAGAGAGACCCTTTCTGAAAATAGCTGCCAGCGCAGATTCATTCCATTGAGTGAGCACGGACCACTTTCTAAATTTCTGACAATATACCTCTATCTCATCCTGACCCTGACAAAGAGCCAGCAAATTTTTCTCTGCCTGATCCACTGAATTAGGTTCATCGTACAGCAATCCGAGCGCCAGGAAAAACGCATCGATATTACTCAATGCAGGATCTCCTGGCGCAAGAGAAAATGCCCAGTCCTGAGGGTCGCCGCGCAAAAAAGAAATAACAATCAAAACCTGTTGAACTGGATCAGCAGAGGAGCGAGGTTTCAAGGCCAGAAATAATTTACAATTATTTTTGAAACTCAGAAACTTAGTTCTATCTCCAAAAAACAAATCAGGAATAGGAATTCTTGGTTCCAACATAGCTTTCTGATCAATAGTGTCTTGAATAGGGTTGAGCGACCTTCACTTTTATAGGATCGGGTCGGGTTTCACGAAACCCGACTTTTGGAAAAGTCGGGTCGAGTGAAATCGGCCGATCCTATAAAAAAGTCGGGGTCGGGGTCGGCCGAAACTCGAAACCCAATGCAGTGCATTGGGTTTCCATGGTTCCCAGGGTCTGAAGGAGCGGAAACTCTCCTTCAGGCCCTGGGATCCATATTTAAGTGTAAAATATAGAATTAAAATAAAAAATATCCTTATACTTACCCTCTGACGCGCCCTGGTACTAACCGGGAACCTTCCTTCCTTAGAATCAGCCTTCCAGGACCTTCGGTGAAGTCGCGGGTGACGTCACGGCTTGTGATTGGCCGCGCGGCCGCCCATGTGACCGCTCGCGCGGCCAATCACAAGCCGCGACGTCACCCGCGACGTCACCGAAGGTCCTGGAAGGGCTGATTTCCAGGACCTTCGGTGACGTCGCGGGTGACATCGCGGCTTGTGATTGGCCGCGCGAGCGGTCACATGGGCGGCCGCGCGGCCAATCACAAGCCGCGACGTCACCGCGACGTCACGGCAAGGTCCTAGAAGCACGGATTCGAAGGAGGAAGGCTGCCGGTTAGTACCAGGGCGCGTCAGAGGGTAAGTATTGCAATATTTTTTATTTTAATAATATATTTTACACTTTAATCTGAATTCCGATACCAATTCCCGATATCTTAAACATATCGGGAATCGGGATCGGAATTCCGATTCCAGATTCAAAAGATCGCCGACTTCATGGCCGACCCCCCACTGGGGTCGGGTCGGGTTTCATGAAACCCGACCTTGCCAAAAGTCGGCGACTTTTGAACAATTTCGACCCGTTTCGCTCAACCCTAGTCTTGAATCTATTGTACTCTTGCCGAGAGCTGATCCACAAATAAAGACAGACTTCTAATGTCCATCGCTACACCTGTGTACTGAACCACCCAAATGTCTAGGGAAAAAAAAAGGCAAAAGACAGTGCAAAGAAAAAAAAATGGTCTCAGAACTTCTTTTTTCCCTCTATTGAGAATCATTAGTACTTTGGGCTTCCTGTACTGTTATGAAAGGCAATTCAGTACCACAATGGACATAGCGGTCAGAGCACATACAGTGATCTGACAATAACCCAAAATCATAGAACGAGCTCTGAGACGTGGGAACTCTGCAGACCGCAATCCCTAATCCTCTCCAAACAACACTAGAGGCAGCCGTGGATTGCGCCTAACTCTGCCTATGCAACTCGGCACAGCCTGAGAAACTAACTAGCCTGAAGATAGAAAATAAGCCTACCTTGCCTCAGAGAAATACCCCAAAGGAATAGGCAGCCCCCCACATATAATGACTGTGAGTTAAGATGAAAAGACAAACGTAGAGATGAAATAGATTCAGGAAAGTGAGGCCCGACTTTCTTAACAGATCGAGGATAGAAAAGGTAACTTTGCGGTCTACACAAAACCCTAAAGAAAACCACGCAAAGGGGGCAAAAAGACCCTCCGTACCGAACTAACGGCACGGAGGTACACCCTTTGCGTCCCAGAGCTTCCAGCAACAAATTAGACAAGCTGGACAGAAAAAATAGCAAACAAATAGCAAAGAAGAACTTAGCTATGCAGAGCAGCAGGCCACAGGAATGATCCAGGAAAAAGCAAGTCCAACACTGGAACATTGACAGGAAGCCAGGATCAAAGCATTAGGTGGAGTTAAGTAGAGAAGCACCTAACGACCTCACCAGATCACCTGAGGGAGGAAACTCAGAAGCCGCAGTACCACTTCCCTCCACCAACAGAAGCTCACAGAGAGAATCAGCCGAAGTACCACTTGTGACCACAGGAGGGAGCTCTGCCACAGAATTCACAACAGCAGTGGACACACAGCTATAGACAGTGATCGGGGCAGTGGACACACAACTAAAGACAGTGATCGGCACAGTGGACACATAGCTATAGACAGTGATCGGGGCAGTGGGCACAGCTATAGACAGTGATAGGGGCAGTGGACACATAGCTATAGACAGTGATCGGGGCAGTGGACACACAGCTATAGACAGTGATCGGGGCAGTGGACACAGCTATAGACAGTGATCGGGGCAGTGGACACAGCTATAGACAGTGATCGGGGCAGTGGACACACAGCTATAGACAGTGATCGGGGCAGTGGACACACAACTAAAGACAGTGATCGGCACAGTGGACACATAGCTATAGACAGTGATCGGGGCAGTGGGCACAGCTATAGACAGTGATAGGGGCAGTGGACACATAGCTATAGACAGTGATCGGGGCAGTGGACACACAGCTATAGACAGTGATCGGGGCAGTGGACACAGCTATAGACAGTGATCGGGGCAGTGGACACACAGCTATAGACAGTGATCGGAGCAGTGGACACAGCTATAGACAGTGATCGGGGCAGTGGGCACAGCTATAGACAGTGATAGGGGCAGTGGACAAAGCTATAGACAGTGATCGGGAAAGTGGACACAGCTATAGACAGTGATCGGGGCAGTGGACACACAGCTATAGACAGTGATCGGGGCAGTGGACACACAGCTATAGACAGTGATCGGGGCAGTGGACACACAGCTATAGACAGTGATCGGGGCAGTGGACACACAGCTATAGACAGTGATCGGGGCAGTGGACACACAGCTATAGACAGTGATCGGGGCAGTGGACTCAGCTATAGACAGTGATCGGGGCAGTGGACACACAGCTATAGACAGTGATCGGGGCAGTGGACACATAGCTATAGACAGTGTTCGGGGCAGTGGACACACAGCTATAGACAGTGATCGGGGCAGTGGACACAGCTATAGACAGTGTTCGGGGCAGTGGACACACAGCTATAGACAATGATCGGAGCAGTGGACACAGCTATAGACAGTGATCGGGGCAGTGGACACACAGCTATAGACAGTGTTCGGGGCAGTGGACACAGCTATAGACAGTGTTCGGGGCAGTGGACACAGCTATTGACAGTGATCGGGGCAGTGGACACACAGCTATAGACAGTGATCGGGGCAGTGGACACAGCTATAGACAGTGTTCGGGGCAGTGGACACACAGCTATAGACAATGATCGGAGCAGTGGACACAGCTATAGACAGTGATCGGGGCAGTGGACACACAGCTATAGACAGTGATCGGGGCAGTGGACACAGCTATAGACAGTGATTGGGGCAGTGAACACAGCTATAGACAGTTATGGGGGCAGTGGACACAGCTATAGGCAGTGATTGGGGAAGTGGACACAGCTATAGACAGTGATCGGGGCAGTGGACACAGCTATAGACAGTAATCGGGGCAGTGGACACACAGATATAGACAGTGATTGGGGCAGTGGACACACAGCTATAGACAGTGATCGGGGCAGTGGACACAGCTATAGACAGTGATCGGGGCAGTGGACACACAGCTATAGACAGTGATCGGGGCAGTGGACACGCAGCTATAGACAGTGATCGGGGCAGTGGACACACAGCTACAGACAATGATCGGGGCAGTGGACACACAGCTATAGACAGTGATCGGGGCAGTGGACACACAGCTATAGACAGTGATCGGGGCAGTGGACACACAGCTATAGACAGTGATCGGGGCAGTGGACACAGCTATAGACAGTGATCGGGGCAGTGGACACACAGCTATAGACAGTGATCGGGGCAGTGGACACACAGCTACAGACAATGATCGGGGCAGTGGACACACAGCTATAGACAGTGATCGGGGCAGTGGACACACAGCTATAGACAGTGATCGGGGCAGTGGACACACAGCCATAGACAGTGATCGGGGCAGTGGACACACAGCTATAGACAGTGATCGGGGCAGTGGACACACAGCCATAGACAGTGATCGGGGCAGTGGACACAGCTATAGACAGTGATCGGGGCAGTGGACACACAGCTACAGACAATGATCGGGGCAGTGGACACACAGCTATAGACAGTGATCGGGACAGTGGACACACAGCTATAGACAGTGATCGGGGCAGTGGACACACAGCTATAGACAGTGATCGGGGCAGTGGACACACAGCTATAGACACCCACACAGTATTAGCTAATCTGACTATTGACTGTTTGTCCATTACTGTATGCAATACTTGAATTTTCCAGAATTCTATAAATACAAGCGTTTTTCTTTTAATGACAGCGCCACAACTAGTCACAGTTTGCAGATGGTATTACAGCTCCTTCCCATTCATTTCAGTCCGAATAACTAAAGCAATTGTTACCATCCACCTCTCGTGTCTCCCCTTTTCCCCATAGTTTGTAAGCTTGCGATCAGGGCCCTCATTCCTCCTGGTATCTGTTTTGAACTGTATTTCTGTTATGCTGTTATGTCTATTGTCTGTACAAGTCCCCTCTATAATTTGTAAAGCGCTGCGGAATATGTTGGCGCTATATAAATAAAATTATTATTATTATTATTATTATAGTACAGCTGAGCTGCAGTACCAGACACAACCTTTAAACAAACAACCGTGTTTTTCTAATCCAACCCAGGCTCTTTACATCTGTTGTCGATTTATTTTCTTCTTCTTCTTTTTCATTTTCATAACTTGTTAATTAAAACATCAAAGGACAAATGACTTGGAGCAGAAGTCGGATTTATGGGCTGGATGTGTATTCCTGAGGATTTAGGAGTAATTGTACAAATATTTGCTGGTGTCCTTTTCTGGACTTGAGATCATGGTTGGTGGGGAGGACTTGGCAGGATCCGGGCAGGATCAGTGTGCAGATGCCCTCCATTATTGAGCACATTGTGCACCGTCTATTGGGCTGGACACTGCCGAGGATGGAAGATCCGGCACTTCTATGGAGAACATCCTCCATCAAACATTACAGAAATGACAAAGCCACGGCAAAGTATGAGAGACAATGGAGAAAGTGTAACGGTAAGTTCACACTAGGCGCTTTTTCAGCGTTTCTTTTCTGCAGCAAAACCTGATCTCTTGGCAGGAAAGAAGCTGCAGAAAAAAGCATACTTTCCTTGGTTTTTGATGAGTTTTTCATACTTTTTTTGCAGCAGTATTCGCATGCTAGATTTGTCTCTTCTGCATGATGATAAAGTTTAGTATTGAAAAAAATCCTACTCTATAGAATCAGCTTTTGGCACAAAAGGCCGGGGGCAGTCCTGTTTATAGATAGATAAGTAGATGGACTGATAGATGATAGATAATAGATACATAATAGATAGATATGGGATATATAGATAGATAGATGATAGATTATAGATAGACTAGATGGTGGCCCGATTCTAGAATATGTATGTGCACGTAGTATATTGCCCAGCCACGTAGTATATTGCCCAGTCACGTAGTATATTGCCCAGTCATGTAGTATATTGCCCAGCCACGAAGTATATTGTCCAGCCACGTAGTATATTGCCCAGTGACGTAGTAGATTGCCCAGCCACGAAGTATATTGTCCAGCCACGTAGTATATTGCCCAGTCATGTAGTATATTGCCCAGCCACGAAGTATATTGTCCAGCCACGTAGTATATTGCCCAGCCACGTAGTATATTGCCCAGCCACGTAGTATATTGCCCAGCCACGAAGTATATTGTCCAGCCACGTAGTATATTGCCCAGTCATGTAGTATATTGCCCAGCCACGAAGTATATTGTCCAGCCACGTAGTATATTGCCCAGTCACGTAGTATATTGCCCAGCCACGAAGTATATTGCCCAGCCACGTAGTATATTGCCCAGTCACGTAGTATATTGCCCAGTCACGTAGTATATTGCCCAGTGACGTAGTAGATTGCCCAGCCACGTAGTATATTGCCCAGTCACGTAGTATATTGCCCAGCCACGAAGTATATTGCCCAGCCACGTAGTATATTGCCCAGTCACGTAGTATATTGCCCAGTCACGTAGTATATTGCCCAGTGACGTAGTAGATTGCCCAGCCACGAAGTATATTGTCCAGCCACGTAGTATATTGCCCAGTCACGTAGTATATTGCCCAGTCACGTAGTATATTGCCCAGTCACGAAGTATATTGTCCAGCCACGTAGTATATTGCCCAGTCACGAAGTATATTGTCCAGCCACGTAGTATATTGCCCAGTGACGTAGTAGATTGCCCAGCCACGTAGTATATTGCCCAGACATGTAGTATATTGCCCAGTCACGTAGTATATTGCCCAGCCACGTAGTATATTGCCCAGTCATGTAGTATATTGCCCAGCCACGAAGTATATTGTCCAGCCACGTAGTATATTGCCCAGTGACGTAGTAGATTGCCCAGCCACGTAGTATATTGCCCAGCCACGTAGTATATTGCCCAGCCACGAAGTATATTGTCCAGCCACGTAGTATATTGCCCAGTCATGTAGTATATTGCCCAGCCACGAAGTATATTGTCCAGCCACGTAGTATATTGCCCAGTCACGTAGCATATTGCCCAGCCACGAAGTATATTGCCCAGCCACGTAGTATATTGCCCAGTCACGTAGTATATTGCCCAGTCACGTAGTATATTGCCCAGTGACGTAGTAGATTGCCCAGCCACGTAGTATATTGCCCAGTCACGTAGTATATTGCCCAGCCACGAAGTATATTGCCCAGCCACGTAGTATATTGCCCAGTCACGTAGTATATTGCCCAGTCACGTAGTATTTTGCCCAGTGACGTAGTAGATTGCCCAGCCACGAAGTATATTGTCCAGCCACGTAGTATATTGCCCAGTCACGTAGTATATTGCCCAGTCACGTAGTATATTGCCCAGTCACGAAGTATATTGTCCAGCCACGTAGTATATTGCCCAGTCACAAAGTATATTGTCCAGCCACGTAGTATATTGCCCAGTGACGTAGTAGATTGCCCAGCCCCGTAGTTTATTGCCCAGACATGTAGTATATTGCCCAGCCACGAAGTATATTGTCCAGCCACGTAGTATATTGCCCAGTCACATAGTATATTGCCCAGCCACGAAGTATATTGCCCAGCCACGTAGTATATTGCCCAGTCACGTAGTATATTGCCCAGTCACGTAGTATATTGCCCAGTGACGTAGTAGATTGCCCAGCCACGTAGTATATTGTCCAGTCACGTAGTATATTGCCCAGCCACGAAGTATATTGTCCAGCCACGTAGTATATTGCCCAGTCACGTAGTATATTGCCCAGTCACGTAGTATATTGCCCAGCCATGTAGTATATTGTCCAGTCACGTAGTATATTGCCCAGTCACGTAGTATATTGCCCAGCCACGTAGAATATTGTCCAGTCACGTAGTATATTGCCCAGCCATGTAGTATATTGTCCAGCCACGTAGTATATTGCTCAGCCACGTAGTAGATTGCCCAGCCACGTAGTTTATTGCCCAGTCATGTAGTATATTGCACAGCCCACGTAGTATACTGCCCAGTCACGTAGTATACTGCCCAGTCACGTAGTATATTGCACAGCCCACGTAGTATATTGCCCAGCCACGTAGTATACTGCCCAGTCACATAGTATATTGCCCAGCCACATAGTAGATTGCCCAGCCACGTAGCTTATTGCCCAGCCACGTAGTATACTGCCCAGTCACGTAGTATATTGCCCAGCCACGTAGTAGATTGCCCAGCCACGTAGTATATTGCCCAGCAGGGCCGGCTTCAGGTTTTCGAGGGCCCCGGGCAAAAGAGTCTCAGTGGGCCCCCCCTTTAACACATACCCCGATTTATGATGCAGAGATACGGCAGAGAAATGTATATTACAATGCAGATTTCACTTCTTACATGAGTGACAGCTATTGTAAATTCTGCAGTGTATATATACAGTACAGGAGGAGTGGTACTGTGCAGTGTATATAAACAGGAGGAAAGGTGCTGTGCAGTGTATATATACAGGAGGAAAGGTGCTGTGCAGTTTATATATACAGGAGGAAAGGTGCTGTGCAGTGTATATATACAGGAGGAAAGGTGCTGTGCAGTGTATACATACAGGAGGAAAGGTGCTGGGCAGTGCCCAGCCATGTAGTATATTGCCCAGCCACGTAGTATATTGCCCAGCCACGTAGTATATTGTCCAGCCACGTAGTATATTGTCCAGCCATGTAGTATATTGCCCAGTCACGTAGTATATTGCCCAGTGACATAGTATACAGCAGAGCCACATAGTATATTGCCCAGTGACGTAGTATATTGCCCAGCGACGTATGACACAGGTTAAAAAATAAAAAATAAACATATACTCACCTTCCGCAGGCACGTTGTGCGTTTTCACCCGTGTGGGGTGCAGGCGGCATCTTCTGGTCCCAGGGTGTGCTGACGTCGCGGTCACGTGACCGTGTCGCGGTCACATGACCGTGACATCACGGCATTTCCTTGTCGTGCAGGACCTGCCGTGACGTCGCGGTCACATGACCGTGACGTCATGGCAGGTCCTTTTCGTGCAGGCGCACAGGACTTGTGATGACGTCGCGGTCACATAACCGTGACGTCATGGCAGGTCCTTCTGCCAGACCATCCGTGCAACCGGAACGTGCCGGTTGCATCGCGAGGAGCGGGAAAGGCGGCGTAGGTGAGTATATAATCATTTTTTCTTTTTTTAATTATTTTTAACATTCGATGTTTTTACTATTGGCGCTGCATAGGCTGCGTCAATAGTAAAAAACTTGTTCACACAGGGTTAATAGCAGCGGTAACGGACTGCATTACACCGCGGCATAACGCGGTCCGTTACCGCTGCCATTAACCCTGTGTGAGGGCAGACTGGAGGGGAGTATGCGGGCGCCGGGCAGTGAGTCCGGGGAGTAAGGAGCGGCCATTTTCTTCCGGACTGTGCGCTTCGCTGATTGGTCGCGGCAGCCATGACAGGCAGCTGCCGAGACCAATCAGCGAACGAATAACCGTTACAGAAGGTCAGACAGACAGACGGACCCTTAGACAATTATATAGTAGATAGATAATAGATAGATAACAGATAGATAGATAATAGATAGATAATAGATAAATAATAGATAGATAATAGATAGATAATAGATAGATAGATTATAAATAAATAGATAGATAGATAGATAATAGATATATAATAGATAGATATATAGATAGATAATAGATAGACAATATATCGATAGATAGATAATGGATAGATAATGGATAGATAATAGATAGATAATGGATAGATGATGTAGTCCAAATGTCATATATTCACTCTTTGCGTATATCTTAGCACCTACAGAGGAGGCCGAATTATGCAGTCATGGCAGCTTGTACTTGTTCACACTTGCTTTATTCTATTGGGAGGTGCTTGTTAATTTAATAGATACAGTATCTATCTATTAAGTTCCATAAAAAAAAGTCAGCACTCCAGTTTATCTGTGAAAAAATTATCAGCTCAAACCTTGAACAAGACTCAAGAGGTTTGAGCTGAAACATTGCTGTATATGGACAAATAAACGTTCTCTTTTTCACACATAAATTGGAGCACTGACTTTTTTGAAAGCTTGTATGTGGTGGTATAGTAGTCAGGGACGGGAAAGCTTGACCTGCATATCTATCTATTATCTATCTATCTATCTATTATCTATCATCTATCTATCTATCTATCTATTATCTATCATCTATCTATCTATCTATCTATCTATCGATTATCTATCTATTATCTATCTATTGATTATCTATTATCTATCTATTGATTATCTATCTATCTATCTATCTATCTATCTATCTATCTATCGATTATCTATCTATTTATCTATCTATTGATTATCTATTATCTATCTATTGATTATCTATCTATCTATCTACTGTATCTATTGATTATCTATCTATTGATTATCTATCTATTGATTATCCATTATCTATCTATTGATTATCTATCTCTCTATTATCTATCTATCTATTGATTATCTATCTATGGACTATCTATCTATCGTCTATCTATCTATCGATTATCTATCAATCTATCTATTATCTATCATCTATCTATCTATTGATTATCTATTATCTATCTATCATCTATCTATTATCTATCTATCTATTATCTATCTATTTATCTATTATCTATCTATCTATTGATTATCTATTATCTATCTATTGATTATCTATCTATTATCTATCTATCTATTGATTATCTATCTATCGACTATCTATCTATCGACTATCTATCTATCGATTATCTATCAATCTATCTATTATCTATCAATCTATCTATTATCTATCAATCTATCTATTATCCATCATCTATCTATCTATCTGTCTATCTACCTATCCATCATAATCTTCAATGTATCTATTCAATGCCTATGTGTGACAGCGAAGTTAAAGAGCGATTTTACATTTTTTTCATCTGTGACAATGTTGTTTAGGCTAGGTTCACATTGCGTTAGGGCAATCCGTTAAGCGCATAGTGCTAGCGGATTGCGCTAACGCAATGTTTCTATAGGGTCGGCGTTCTCCCTCCCCGCTAGCACAGATCCCCGATCTGCAAGCAGCGTCCGAGGTCCGTCACAAAAGAACGCACATCGCTAGCACGTGCCGAAAATGGCATGCGCTAGCGATGCGCTTCAGCTAAAAATCACATTGCTGTCAATGGGTGCGCTAACGGACCCGTTGCACGGCGTTAATTGCGACATTTTCGCCGTGCAACGCAGTCCGTTAGCGTTAACCCATTAACGCAATGTGAACCTAGCCTTACTGTATTTGTTTCCTTCTGTGACATGAGTAAAGGTCAAGAAAAACCGGTGATGGAGAACTGATCGGAGGTTACAATTATGGAGACAGAAAGAAGAGATGATGGAACACGTGACCCTAATTGTCTATGCTTACTTTTCTTTTTATGGATTGAAAAAAGCCCCACATGGCCGAAACGTTGTGATCTTCCTATACCAATAAAGTTACCAGAAGATGGACGTCTGGGGCCCTGTTTCCTGGATCTAATTGTCCCTAATATTTCTGTGTAGAGGTGGACGGATGTTGACCACCACAACATGATGGTGAACTTACTTTGCTTTTTTATTTCTGTAGACTCTTCTCCACGATACATTTGCCCGGTAACTAATATGCTACTAACCCCGTTGTAAGTCTCCTGATAATGCTGCGATATGCTGCATATCACCTAGCAGGTGTCCATCGTTCTCTTGGCAAGCGGATACTTTTACTTAAATATCATTAAAACCCAATACAGGCAAAACATATGTCCCCTAAAAAAACGCATAAAATCCATCTAAAACAACAGCGTGAATGCAAAACATCTACAGCCGACACATCATTAGTGAACACTGAAATTTACAGCAATTCACATAATTCATATTTTATGGCGTTTTTTTTTACAAAACAAATGTGCCCATTAAATAAGAAAAGTGCTATAAAGAACAAAATAGGCAATCAATGTGATTTACAAAAGCATAAAAATATAAAATAAAATGAAAATTAGAAAAAGAAATTGTGTTTATTTGTCGTTCTGCACAGTCTAATAAAAATCTGAAAAATCTCAGAAAATCTGAGGAAACTGCGGTCGTTACATCGATGATCTCCATCATCTTTGGTTGGACTAGTTAAGGGCTGGTGATTCTCTAAAGGTACCGTCACACTCAGCGACGCTGCAGAGATATAAACAACGAGCCGACCTAAACTAGATTGCTGGAGCGTCGCTGTTAGGTCGCTGTAGAGACGTCAAACACAGCAGCTCCAGAACGATGCCGGAGCGATCCAGTGACGTAACGACGACTCACTTCTCGTTCTCGCTGGTTGTTAGCTCCATGTAAAACATTGTTGGCATCGTTGCTTTTGATGTCAAACATGACGATACACGCCGACCTGGCAACGAAATAAAGTTCTGGACTTCTAGCTCCGACCAGCCATGGCACTGCGGGATCCAGATCGCTGCTGCGTGTCAAACACAACGAGATCGCTATCCAGGACGCTGCAACATCACGGATTGTTGTCGTTCTTGTTGCAAAGTTGCTGAGTGTGACGGTACCTTTAGGGTTTGTGGCTTAAATTGCAAACAGATTAGTAGGTAGCTTATACTTAGCCCTGCCCTTTAGTCTTCATATGCGCTGGAGAGAGGAGGACAGGGGTGATGCCCAAACTCACACTTTTTTTGTATGTTTTGGACAATCCCTTTTTGCTTACATGGGCCTTCCTAGAGGTAATCAGGTTAGAAGAAGACCTACCTTTGAGACTGACGCCACTCCGTTGTCATCTGTGGGGGAATCAAACAAATGTGCTGGGTCTTCAGAAACAATAATCCTTAATAGATACAGGTCCGACCCTCCATTAACCAAAAATGCCCCAATTGGACATTTTCCAAATAGGATTTCTACTCCAAAATTCTCATGAAATTAATGTTCTGGGTTAAAAAAATGGTTGCTTTCCTTCCGAAAGAGCACCATCGCTATCCATAGGTAGTCTTAGGTACTACAGCATGTTTTCAATGATTGAGGAGTGTCTATTTCTCTATATTGTAGAACTGAATAACATTTATACCCACACTTTCCATAATCACAATGCTCATTTATCGTTGGACAACTTTATGCCCTGCCCCTGAGGTACCGAGGAACACTAACAATGCCTGCCCAGAATACCTGCTTTCATGGATATTTAAATAAGCCATACCCACTTTTGTAGAACATTTGGAAAGCTTGCATGTCATAAAGACAGAACATGTCCCTATTATTAGGCCCCTGGTGGGTGGGGCTCATTTCCTGTTAGTCCTATTTCTTAGTGTTAGTGTTGAATTATTAGGAATTTGCTGAAACTGGTGAATTTGAACAATTAGTTATTTTACACATTGCATCAGACAGAGAAGGACCACATGATTGATGGCCCGGCTTCCCCAAAATACTTTGCAGCTATCACATTACATAGTATAGCCCAACCAATCAAGACAGACTATCATAGCCTGTATAAAAGCTAAGGAAGGGAATGCAGCTGCCACTTTGCAGTGAATCTGGATAGTGAAAACTGTAGAGATAGGAAGAGGAAGCCATAAAACACCGAATAAACATTACGTATGGTGTATGACAGCACTGAAGTAAAGAAGATTAATGTGTGAAGGGTCATACTCGGTTTTTAGGGTAATTGGTGGCTTTGTGATACTTTTGATTCCTCGAATATGTGGCGAACCTGAATTTCAAAAGATTCACTCATTTTTACTGCATAACATGACAGGGGTACATCTTAGGGCCCCATCGTTTCTAAGTGTGCCACTCATGGAGCAGTGCTGTGTGCGTGAACATTCGCGGATACCGATGTCGCACATTTACGATGACGCAGCAGACCGGGGGCTTTTTTTCTCTTCCTCCGCAAACTATCTACGACAGACAGATTTTCAGTTTTATTTTCTGGCACCACGGGGGGCCACATCACACTGTAATACCACAGATTATTCTCATTTGTGTTTTCGGTCTGGGTTTTGCACAGAACTGGCGTGGTCCTGAGCGCTGATAGATTTATCTAGGTGGCAGGAATATAGCCGGGGCTTACGCTAACCTCTGTGTCCGACTGCTAGAAAAATTATAAATCTGGAAGCAGAAGAGACCCCGGAGAAGCCGCGGAGCGATAACTAGAGCACGGAATCTACCTCCGGGTTACACATAACCTCTGCATTGGGAAAAGCAATTACTGGGTAATTAATAAGCGCTGACCTGTAACAGGAGGATACACTTACTGCAACGTTACAGGAGGCGAGAGATGTAATGTGCCGCAGATATAGGAGACACGTCCGGAGGTCACAGGGCTGACCTAATGCAAATAGCTCTATCCATATCATATGCTGGGGTATCTAATCTGGGGTATCTAATCCTCTCCTGTGTGATACTTACTGCTGAGCCGTGTATCCAATCTTATCCTGTGTGATACTGTCTGCCGAGCCGTGTATCTAATCCTATCCTGTGTGATACTGTCTGCTGAGCCGTGTATCTAACCCTATCCTGTGTGATACTGTCTGCTGAGCTGTGTATCTAATCCTATCCTGTGTGATACTGTCTGCTGAGCTGTGTATCTATTCTATTCTGTTTATAGTCTATACCGGTAGTGACAGCCGGGTGTGTGCTTTATGGCAGCTGCAAAGAACAGAGGAGTCAATACACAGAAAAATGTCCACAGACTAATAAAGTTTCTCAGAAATGACTGACTGCAGCCCCCTGCGACTAGGGAGCGACAGATAATACAGCTGACCTCTAATTATAATGAGTTGACTCTAGAGATAAACTAATCGATTCACTGCCAATCAAACTCATGTCCAATTATTAGGAATTTGGTGAACCCAGGGAATTCTAACAATATGAGATTGTTTTCACACAAATTGCCTAAAAGCACTACAGCCTTTTTATCCATTGCAGAAGATTTTATTAGCCAAAGAAGACTCACATGACCATGGATGCGACTGGGCTACCAAATCACATGGTATAGTGCAGCCAATCAAGAGGGACCAAAGTAGCCAGTATAAGAGCAAAGGCAGAGAAGGCAGCAGCAGCAGCAGCCTTGTGGAGTATCTGGATATTAAGAGGATGTCACAGCTCACGACTTAGTAATCTAGATAGTGAAAGAAAGGCATGAAACACTGAATAAACTGTACAGATAGTGTGTCTTATACCATCAATTTTCAACTATTTACCCACAGCCAGACGTGTTGAGGTCACTTTGACATTACTAAAGGTACCGTCATATTAGGCGAAGCTGCAGTGATATAGACAACGATGCCGATCGCTGCAGCGTCGCTGTTTAGTCGTTGTGTGGTCGCTGGAGAGCTGTCACACAGACAGCTCTCCAGCGACCAATGATGCCGAAGTCCCCGGGTAACCAGGGTAAACATCGGGTTACTAAGTGCAGGGCCGCGCTTAGTAACCCGATGTTTACCCTGGTTACCATTGTAAATGTAAAAAACACTACATACTTACATTCCGGTGTCTGTCGTGTCCCCCGGCCTCAGCTTCCCTGCACTGTGTAAGGGCCGGCTGTAAAGCAGAGCGGTGACGTCACCGCTGTGCTCTGCTTTACGGCGGGCCGGCGCTGACACAGTGCAGGGAAGCTGATGCCGGGGGACGCGACAGACACCGGAATGTAAGTATGTAGTGTTTTTTTTTTACATTTACAATGGTAACCAGGGTAAATATCGGGTTAATAAGCGCGGCCCTGCACTTAGTAACCCGATGTTTACCCTGGTTACAAGTGAAGACCTCGCTGGATCGGCGTCACACACGCCGATTCAGCGATGTCAGCGGGTGATCCAGCGGGTGTCAAACACAACGATATCGCTATCCAGGACGCTGCAACATCACGGATCCCTATCGTTATCGTTCTAAAGTTGCTCAGTGTGAAGGTACCTTAAGGCTATGTCTGCATTAAAGTTCTTGAAAGGAGTTCAATACTATACTAGATGACCTCAGAATGGTCACAGATCTGCTCAGGGCAATTGGAGGCTTTGCAAACAAAACAAAAAGTCGGTGAAGCTTGCAAATTTGAATTCAAAAGATTTGTTCATTTCTGGATAAATGCTCATGCTGCCTCATACTGGAATGTATTATAATATAAGTGACTCTGATGACGCTGCCCCAGTCTATACAGGAAATTAGATAAGTGAGCTGCAGAGAAATGGACATGCCATGCTATTATGTAGACTCCACTGGGAAAACTGGATGTATTATAATATAAGTGACTCAGCTGATGCTGCCCCAGTCTACACAGGAAATTATATAAGTGAGCTGCAGAGAAATGGACATGCCATGCTATTATGTAGACTCCACTGGGAAAACTGGAATGTATTATAATATAAGTGAGTCTGCTGATGCTGCCCCATTCTATACGGGAAATAATATAAGTGAGCTGCAGAGAAATGGACATGTCATTCTATTATGTAGATTCCACTGGGAAAAATGAAATGTATTATAATATAAGTGACTCTGCTGATGCTGCCCCAGTCTATACAGGAAATTATGTAAGTGAGCTGCAGAGAAATGGACATGCCATGCTATTATGTAGACTCCACTGGGAAAACTGGATGTATTATAATATAAGTGACTCAGCTGATGCTGCCCCAGTCTACACAGGAAATTATATAAGTGAGCTGCAGAGAAATGGACATGCCATGCTATTATGTAGACTCCACTGGGAAAACTGGAATGTATTATAATATAAGTGAGTCTGCTGATGCTGCCCCATTCTATACGGGAAATAATATAAGTGAGCTGCAGAGAAATGGACATGTCATTCTATTATGTAGATTCCACTGGGAAAAATGAAATGTATTATAATATAAGTGACTCTGCTGATGCTGCCCCAGTCTATACAGGAAATTATGTAAGTGAGCTGCAGAGAAATGGACATGCCATGCTATTATGTAGACTCCACTGGGAAAATTGGAATGTATTATAATATAAGTGACTCTGTTGATGCTGCCCCAGTCTATACAGGAAATTAGATAAGTGAGCTGCAGAGAAATAGACATGCCATGCTATTATGTAGACTCCACTGGGAAAACTGGAATGTATTATAATATAAGCGACTCTGCTGATGCTGCCCCAGTCTACACAGGAAATTATATAAGTGAGCTGCAGAGAAATGGACATGTCATTCTATTGTGTAGACTCCACTGGGAAAATTGGAATGTATTATAATATAAGTGACTCTGCTGACGCTGCCCCATTCTACACAGGAAATTTTATAAGTGAGCTGCAGAGAAATGGACATGCATTGCTATTATGTAGATTCCACTGGGAAAATTGGAATGTATAATAATATAAGTGACTCTGCTGACGCTGCCCCATTCTACACAGGAAATTATATAAGTGAGCTGCAGAGAAATGGACATGTCATTCTATTGTGTAGACTCCACTGGGAAAATTGGAATGTATTATAATATAAGTGACTCTGCTGATGCTGCCCCAGTCTATACAGGAAATTATATAAGTGAGCTGCAGAGAAATGGACATGCCATGCTATTATGTAGATTCCACTGGGAAAACTCGAATCTTTCATGATATATATGACTCTGCTGACTCTGCCCCAGTCTACACAGGAACTTAGGTACATGAGTTGCAGAGAACTGGGCATGTGCTATTGTGTGGACTCTACTGAGAAAACTGGAATATTTTATAATATATGCGACTCTGCTATTGTGCTCCAGCCTACACAGGAAAATAGATAAGTGAGCTGCAGAGAAATGGACATGTCATTCTATCGTGTAGACTCCACTGGGAATACTGGAATGTTTTATAATATATGTGACTCTGCTGATGCTGCTCCAGTCTACACAGAACATTTGATAAGTGAGCTGCAGAGAACTGGACATGTGCTATTGTGTAGACTCCACTGGGATGTGTTTATGATTTATGTGATACTTTCTTAGTGGAGCATATAACATTACAGTAACAGCATATTAATTTGTATCCTGATCCCAACTATAAGTTATGAAGTTGCTAACTCTGAATTATTTAACAAAATTAATATTCTGCTGCATTCACATGTCACACTCCACGAAATATATTCCTTATTACTAATTCTGTAGTAAATAGCTTCATGTAGAAAAACCTGCTGGAAGCTGGAACCTGCCGAAACCCAGGAAACATCCATGTGGAGATGCCACCTAGGACATAAAACCATATAGACAGATAGGAGATTGCAGGGACTGTATATTTCTGTGGAGCCTCTAAGGCTACGTTCAGACTAGCGTTGTGCTAGTGTGCATCGGGCGACGCAGCGGCGACGCACGCGTCATGCGCCCCTATGTTTAACATGGGGGACGCATGCGTTTTTGTTTGTTGCGTTTTGCGACAAATGCGTTTTTTTTGCCGCAAGCGTCGGACCAAGAAAACGCAACAAGTTGCATTTTTCTTGCGTCCGATTTTCGGCAAAAAACGACGCACGTGTCGCAAAACGCAGCGTTTTTGCATGCGTTTTGCCGCGTTTTTGCGTGCGTTGTGCGTTGCATCGCCGACGCAGCGGCGCACAACGCTAGTCTGAACGTAGCCTAACATGGCTTCTGCAGCTGAGATACATCCTGGTAATGGGGTGATCTCTTAGTGATTGCCTGTCCCTGACCTGATGAATATGAGCCAAGTGCGTGCATAAAAGAAAGACATTTGACGCAGGGTCAGATGTGCACTCCTCTCTCGGCAAGAGCTGGCACAGAACTGAACTTTACTAGTACAAACAAAAGATCATGTAGCGGGCAGGAAGAAGGCATTGCACAGCTTCTCAGCAGCCATTGTATCAGTCTGTGATAGGTCCCTGCTAGGTCTTTTCCATATATGGTCTTCACTTGTATCCACCTGACATTCCAAGGATTCCAGGGCATAGTTCCAGGATGTAGACGCCATCTTGCCACACCACATATATTCCTAGCTTATGTAAGGTTAATAATTGATGTCATTAGCCAATCTCTCCTTCACACTGGAACCAGCTAAAAGAATAATAAAAAAAAAACCTGCAGCTTATAAAGGTTGCATGTTTGTCACATCCTGGTCATGATTTTTCCCTATGGACTTTTTGTCATGAAGTTTTCTGCAGCATCACTACTCTACTACACCCAAAAATGGATCCTGTGTTACGGAACCCCACCGCACCAAGAATATGTTGTGCAGTTATATGTATGTATTATAGGTTCCAGGTGAGATGCATGTCCCTAATGCATCAGCCCACAGGCTGCGCCCCTGGGCAGAGAGGACAAGATATTCCCCTTTTGACCTTCCCCACCTTTGTAATTCCCACAGTAAATATCGGCAGGCGCCGGCCACCTGCGGCTATGGTAATGTATGTCTGGCCTGCTGCTTTTCTATTGGCCTGCCCTGTGTATCTGTGTGATATATATTCTGTGTCCTATGAGTAAAGTGTTGTCATACTGGAAATATGTGGAGACTCAGTGATCTTTTATATGCGCCCATGTACTCAAGGAATTCCAGCCAGCGTCCTTCATTCCAACTCCAGCCAAAGCAGAGTGGACCTCCTGAAACACAGGGTGAAAGAGGTACCCCAGCATGGCAGACCCTGTTACAATAATATTTCAGGGTATCACTGAATACCCCCCCAAAAGCAGCCCCTATGCAAGACCTCTTGTGTTTGACACCAGGGTGCTCTTTCAATAGACATAATCTCAGCATCCAAACTCATATGCAAAATTAAAAATTTACAAGACTGAAAGAACTGCAATGTACCCAAGAAAATTGGATGCTGTCCGGATGATCCATTTGGGATCCGATTTTTTTCGGGCAACACCCGTAGACTATGATTCTTTCACGAGGACATTCTGTCTGTGTAAAATAAAAAATCAGTCATCTGAAGAGCCCTAGTGAATAAAATTGGTCCGAGAGGTGTCAGTTTTTGTTCAGACAGCACTCGGACGAAATATATAGTCGTGTGAATGTAGCCTAAGTGAGCATGAAAGAGTGGCGGACAAGGCTTTGGGCACCGTCAACGATCATCTCCTGAATGGGCCCACATAAAAGTTACCAGGTATAAGTTGAAACAATGAAAGATCATCGGAGGACCCCCTATCCATCACAAATTGATGGCATATCCTAGCGATAAACCTGTAATGGACTCTGTTGACTTTTCTGGGGTCATAGTTTCTCAATCTCTATTCGTCAAAACCACGATTTTATGATTTTCTAAGTATTGAACCTGAAAAATCGATGTGCTTCTGTCTATCGTGTCATGTGTGTCTGACTTCCAAGTTATTATTATACGCTTACTCCATCCTCGTGCCTTTTGTCTTGGCCTCTTCATAGTTTTATGTCCAGACCTCCAGAGAACTATAGTCAGCCATCTTGGGGGCCATGGAGAAAGGTCTTTGGTCACCTGGTCACAGACATGAATGTTGATCGGGTGTATATTACACACTTCTGTGCACCCATCACACAAGGGTTATATTTTTTGGAAGGCTTGTTGGTGACCACCCTCCCTTCCCACAGAAGCTGATACCACAGCTAAACATTTGACCTATACATCATAACACGCTCCTAATATTTTTATTTTGGGACATTTTTGTTGTGCAAAGCAAAATCACCTTCCAAAAGTCACAGATTACTTATGGTTTCCTTTGCATCTCTTACCATAACCCAGCTTTTACAGACTCTCACAATTTATTATCAAAATCAACTCTGTAGCTGCTTAAAGGGAATGTGTCAGACTGATTTTACCTTTGAAACTGATAGTGGAGCGCCCCCGGTAGGTCAGTGGGGTACTCGGAGCCGGGCCCTTCGGTTCTCAAGGGGGATGTCACGGTGGCTGACCCGGTCCGTGGCCCTCGGGACGTCCGTGTAAAAAGGGAAAGGTCTTTAAAGGGGAAATGTTCGTGACTCCACCTGTGGCATTCGGTCTGGGTGACTGACACTGCTTAGGAGTCCGCTGGGGTGATGTTATGGCAGCTAGATGGTATACCTTCCCACAGGTGAAGTATGTCACCAGGGCTTCCCAGTGTGTAGATGGTGGATGGTGAGAGGTGCAGTGAAGAACGAGGACACAAGGTTGCAGTCTCTTTACCTGTTTACTGAAGGCTTCAGCATCCACAGTCCAGAGCACCGGATCACAGGGCAGGCAGAGTCCGGCCGGTCCGAAGGCAAATCCAGAGTCCCCTTAACCAGGTGGAAATCAGTAGCCTTCCTCTAGCACCTGGGTGTTGTAATACCTTACTGCTGAGCCTCTCATAAGGTCCTCACAACTGTTGGTGTTCTAGATGGTATGTCTTTCTATCTGTCCCCCAGATGGATAGGAACAACCCATATGACTGATGGCCTGAGGCTTTTTACAGGGACTCTAGCATGCCCCGGCCCCCACAGTTGCCACCGTGCCTCCTGGGTAAAGGTCGGGCAACTAATATGGAATTAGCTGTCCTGCCAGTCTCTGGAGCCAGGCTTGGAGACGATGACTCCCTCGGTGTTCCGGCTACTGGCTTCTGCCCCTCAGAAGGAGGCAGCCTTTTACAAGGCAGAACACCTTCTGGTTTCCTCTCCTTTTGCTATGACTTCGTTTCTCACTCTCTGCAACGCAATTCCCTTCAATGTTTCTTTCTTTGGATGCTGCCGCATCGGTAAGCAGGTGCAGCTCCGTGGCCTTCTGTCTAGGCCTCTGACAGGATGCCACCCCTGTCAGGGACCCACTACCTGAGAGGAGCTCAGATAGCAGCTCACTGGGTGAAGCCCAGCCAGCGTCCGCCAGACTGGTGCTGCCTGGGAGAAACCCAGTCAGCTTCTGCCTAACTTCCTATCCAGACCACCAGTTTTACCTAATTGTGAAGAGTGCCCTATTAAATAGGAGCATAGCTCCCCCTGGTGGACTGGAGTGTGAAATGCGTTGTGTGGTTTGTGATACCTGGTAAAGTGATCTCCTTTATTGCCTTCAGACGTAACATCACTCCCCCTAGTGGAAGAATGACATTACTGCAATGACCAGGACCCTGGGGCGCTGCAATAGTATGGCTATATAGGTCCTAGTGCACCAATCAAAATGATACCTGTCTTGTAGTAATTCAATGTGCCATCCCTGATAAATTGAGCTTCAAAACCACCCCAAAAAAATTACCGAGGAAGTGCATCGTCGATATCACGCTCACCGATGCGCTTGTGGCCTAATCTGCATGTGACTTCAAAGTTTTATGTTTCAGCAGTGACACATCAGATTTCTACAAGACAGGTATCATTTTTATTGGTGTACTAGGACCTATACAACCATAGTTTCAGAATGAGAAGTAAAATTGTCCCAACAGGTTCCCTTTAACTAAACAGATTTGCCTTTTAGGAGTTTGGGGACATATATATAAATTAGAAATGGTAATGAGACCAAAGAGCCGTGACTACAATCGCAGCGGAGCCGAGCGTGAAACTGTAGGCAGAGCTTTTGTGGATTGAATAATACTTCTCCCAATCTCTTGATCTATTTGAAGCCATGAAAATAGCACAAAGTGACACAGGACTACAGCCGGGCAGCCACGCTCGCCTGCTCGCCATCCTCTGATGTGTAGATCTGATCTGTGAACAGGGAGCCACACTGAATGTACGGGCGCAGCCAAGCGTCCCAGCTATACAGTTACCAGATAGGCAAGAAAGGTCCTTTGTTTATCACAACGAGCCTCCATTATAGGAAAAAAAAAGAAAACATTTTATGGATAAGGGATAACTTTCAATCTTGGGAAAACTCCTGAGAGCTAACAGGGTAGCAGCACATGACTGAATGTTGGTGATTATCAACTTTTTTTGCGGGCAAAAGCTCCAATAAAATTACAAATTGTTTTTTAAATCGAGTACCAAAAAAATCACTTTAACAATGAAAATCTTTCTATTTGGCACGGGTTTGATATCCCTCCCAGCAAGAAGACTGTTCTCGAAGCTTTCTGAAATGATAAGCAGCCTCTTACCGAATGTCTCTTGGCACCGGTATAAATGGCGTCCAACCCCCGTGTGACTCTTTGGCATGAAGTCTACAGTATTTAACGTTCTCGGCAATGGATAAACTGAATACATGTGAAATTAACATTCGTTTAACTTCTCCTGGAGGAATATATTAGCGACTTCACCCGGGAGCAGAGAAGAGGTGATAAATTATAGTCTCGAAAAGACAAGAAAAGAATTTCTCTGTTGCTTTTCTCTGACACTTGATGCTAAAATTGGGATTTTTATTTTAGGACATTCGAGGTAGGGATGAGTGACTATATCTTTCCTGTATTAAGAAATAGTTGAAATCGCATCTTCCATATTCCAACCATAATGAAAGGTGGGGAGGTCAAAAATTATTTCAGATCATACAATGGGAATCGTCCCTTCCCTACAACTCAGTTGGTATTCCCATCATATCATTGAGAGCTGTAGATTGCCATAAGCTGATGAAGTTGGCTCTCCATTTTCCAACTATAAGGTTCATACGTCAACGACAAAAAGAAAGAATCCAATCTAGTCAAGCCTAAGATTGTACTTTTGTCCACAAAAATTACAGTGTGTAGACAATACCAAAAATGGTCGCTACTATCTACTCAACAAATGTTGCATATATTAAAAATGCAATAAAATATAGCAAATTTTGCAATATATTGTATCAGAGGAATATGCTTCATTCTCCACTTAAAAAAAACACTTCCTCTCCTCCCCCCAGCCTCCTAAACGCATCAATTTGCTGAATACAAAACAGAGACACCTATCCGCGGAATCAGATTATAGCTGTCTATTGAGGTCAATGAGGGGGGACCAAAGAAACAAACATTGCTGCTTTCTTGTGTTTTTTTTCACCTACAGCTGGAGTCACAGCTACACAGCTCTGTGAAAAAAGAGGAGAGCAGATATCCCTAGTGTCTCTGTGGCTGTGTATAGTATACATTATAGCAGCTAGTTTCTATCCACAAGCTCAGAGATGACTGAAAATTAGAAACAGTCTGCAGAGGTGAAAATGCAAGATACAAGCAGTATAATGTCCAGTAGTAATATTACTCCTCATGTACACACATGACCACTTAATCTGAACAGTCACCCGAAACTAATGGTATTCTTCAAAGTGTTGCTCACCAATGCAACCGATTTGTCACACGCAACGGAATATAGACAAATGGCCAATTGATTTCGAAATTCTTCACATTAATTTGCTGAAAGTAAAGCTCAAAACAAATTGATTATGTCAATTAATCGTTCAGGGAGACCATACTTTGTCATCTACAATATTATTGGCAGTGACTGGCAACATTTCTGCTTCATCTTCACATTAGACTTCATATACAAGGTCATAAATAATATATAAGGTCAATCTGGAACGGTCACTTACCATTCTCAGTGATCTCGTGCTCCGTGTCGGTGAGAGTCAGATTGGAGTTGGCTCTACTAGACAAGCAAGAGCTTCGCCCAGATTTAGTGTTTCTTGTCCATAGTCTCACTGGTTGTTCTGGCGATAGTACGCAGTCAGCTTCATTGTCTGCATCGTTTTCACTGTTCATAGAATAGCCGCAATGCGGCAGGCCAATATCAGTCCGGTATAGTGTTCCATGAGGCGGAGTGACTTCACCGAGACCGAGCTCTTGTAGAGTAAAACTTCCACCTGTGAATTAACATTAGTCTTCGTTATTCTAGAATTCTAAAGTTTCCAATCTACTTTATAACTATACATGTTCCCCAAGTACCCTAAGCACCCTGGGCTGCACATCAATTCGTAACTAAATACTCGATAAAAAAAAAAAAGACAATGTATTCTGGCCTCTTCTGAATGTGGTTAAAATAAATGTTTTAGAGGGAATCTTTAAAGAGTAAATGTAAATTGAGGATAGATCTAGTTATTTGACATCAGTATCTGCTCCTACTTGAAAGGAGGAGATTGCATTGACAGGGTGTTTGTCGGCTATCATGTGGATGTTCCTTGCTCTGTGAAGGAACAATGATGGCTCTATGGTCAGCATATGTGCTTTACCGCACTGGTGTACTGGATTCAAGTCTGACAAAACCCAGTTTCACAAGTCTGTGAAGCACCGACTATGTTCTAAATGGAAGACTAAGCCAGATGGCGAGGTCTCCTGTCCAAAGTTGCTTCATATATGCCTAGGAGGCAGTTAGTATGGGGAGCGAGACTGGTCCATCTGGGTCTTACGATTTGAGAGCAGTCAGTGTTTCATGGGCTTCTGTATTCCTCGTAAGTTCCTTGGGTTTGCATGGGTTTCCTTCACGGAATCAAGATTACGTCTTCACTTAAGATGGGGTAGTGATGACAAATACTTTGTGAGTAACACTCAATAAGGTACGTTCAAGACCGGAAAGAGATCAGAGAAGGGATCCAGTGTTGGCGCAGTAATGTTATCTGGCTCTATAGGTGATGATATACGTCATAGTAGATGAAATAAATAAAAATCTCGTGTTATTCTGTTTTCTAGAAGTGATGTAATCTCTAAACTGGATAACGACATATAAGAAATCTTTTCACGGCACACTGATTTGCATGACTACCATCATATTTAGCACTTTGGTAAATGACCTCTAAGTACATAGCTAATCTGTTTACTCCATGCGACAGCTCCCACGCTTCCCAGCAGACAGAAAGTCGTGAGATAAACAAGTCACCCGTCACAAGTTCTCCGGAGTAGTTTGTAAAATCTACATCCTACTGTATCTTCTCGATGAAACGGCAGATCATAAAATAAAGAGCGGAAGGGGTTAAATATGGAGAGGTTGGAAAGGAAGCACCAATGCAAAAATCGTCACAACCAGTAAAGAGGTGAACTCAAGAAATGCGTGAGATGGAATTAGTGGCAACTTAGCACTGAACCATTATTGCGCTCGTGTAACCTTATGCTAAACAGTCTGAAAACGCGCCAGAAATATTTCCAGTGATGAGTGATACTGTAAATTTGGTGAAACTTTTTCTAGCCTTACACCATGCCTTAATTGGCTTAATTTTAGGACAATTTTTGCTTAAAAAATTTTGGCTTATCAAAAGCTTCCTCTTGCACCACAAAAAGGGCAACTTTACTATTCTCTTCTCAGTACACTTCACCACGTCTGACAATTTAATTTTTTTTTTTCGGCCTTTGGCTCGATCTTGAGCCATGGCGACTTGATTGATGTAGGAAGATAGATCTTGTGCGAGCCTAGATACGTGTCATGGGTTTACCCTGACAGAGAGGTGCCAGTAGACCACACTGTCTGATTTCATGCACTCCTGCACTGATTAAAATCACTTCTCCTTCATATTAAACTGTGCAGGTTTCTGTTAGCAGTGCAGGGGTTAAACTGTTCCGCTTAGAGTCTCAGAAGCTTATCTGCGTTTATGCTCTCAGCTGTTCAGTATTGGTCACTCCCCTCTCCTATATATATAACTGGATTGCCAGTGTCAGTCATCTACTGCCTGGTGTGAAGCGGAGGTGTCAGTTGTTGGTAGAAGCGTTTGGAGTGTTTATCTGTGACTGTTGATTGGTGTTTCGGCTGAGTGCAAATTCTCATACTCACCTATTTGACTTTCCTTCTTTTCTCCTGGTGTCCCTCTCTGTTGTCTTTGAGGGTATATTTGTATGTTTAGTATTTTCAATTATCCCTGTACGTCCTCCCTTGTTAGTCTGGTTTGTGTATATACATACACTATTACTCCCCACTTTCCTGGTTGGGGAAGGGGACAGATATAGGGCTAATTCATGTGTTCAGCAAGGTATGTGGCCCTTGTGTCTTCACTATCATAAGTAATCTGGGGGCAGGGATAGCTAGGGCATCCCTAACACTAGGGACAGGAAAGGAGCCCTTGGCATTGGGTATTCTGACAACAGAGTTGTGACAATAGGTCCGCCAGGTTCTTCTCCGTCATTATCTTGATTGTATCAAGCCATCGGGTTGCTGGTTTCCTCTTCATCTTGTTACTTCTATTCTTCCAACCATGATGTCCTTCTTCAGTGATTGTTCTCTTCGTATGATATGTTCAAACTAGAAAGTAGGCAAGTCGTAGCTTGGTGATTTTTGATTCGAGTAACACGTTTGGATTGATTTGTTCAAAAATTGCTTTGTTTGTTCTTCTTGCCATCCATGGCATTGTTAACATCCTTCTCCAGCACCCCATTTCAAAGGCGTTGATTCTCCTTCAATCTTGTTTCTTTATAGTCCAGGTTTCGCTTCTGTATGTTACCGCAGAAAAGACCAAATTATGTATGATCCATGTCTTTGTCGCCAGTGAAAAGTTCAGTGAAATGACTGACAATAAATAAGTCTAAAGCTGCTAATTTGCTTCAAATTTCTATGACTCTTCTGACTCGCTCAGAAAGGGGCATTGTTTCTTGGGAATAGTGTAAACAACACGCAACACATTGAGACCAAATTTAGGTGGAAAAACTAAGGAAACCAAGAGGTGGTATAAATTTTATGATGTTTCCAATCTGCAAATGGCAGTCAAGACAGGTTGAGATAGGCTCATGGTATAAAATCTGCCTCAACAAGTAGAAATACTTTACAGAACATGCAGCCGTCTGACCAACGAAGATGAAGACAGCTCCTCACTGGCCCCCTTTTACAGACATTATTTCCCTTTTTTTGATATGTTTGTTTACCAGTTGATCATGATTTTGATGTGATTTGTTGTGACCAACTTCCTTGGCTACACTTTGGATCAATGTATTGCTACATTCTGACCTCCGTAACTCAACTTGTAGCTGTTAGTGCTAATCCTTAGTTAGCTTAAATTTGATCACTTGACCTCTGACCTCTTAGACCATGCTCCCGTATTTCCCACTAATCATACTATTTTCAGCGACAAGTTCTTATGACTTTTGAATGTCATTGTATAGTGACCATTTCTCCAACCCACCTGTAGTGCATCAAGCACTGTCATGGGATTGATGCGGCCCGCTTTTCCTGGGGGCCTCCGACTGCGACGGCCCTTTACGTGAATTTATCCTCGAGCTGCTGCACTACGTCCTTACCCACAATTTTTTTGTTTTTAAGGATTATTTTTATCAGCAGAAGCGCGGCACAGCCATGGGTGCGACCTGTGCGCCCTCGTACGCCAATCTCTTCCTGGTTGCCTTGGAGAGATCTGTGTTCGGCGACGGGGGCCCGCAGGCCGCTTCCCATGTGCTGTGCTGGCACGTTTTCTTTTTGTGGGACGGGACGGTGCGGCAGCTTGAGGATTTCATGGGAGCGCTGAATCAGAACTCTTTGAATATTCACCTTGATCCTCAAAAAATTCCTTTTTTGGACATTACTTTTGAGGTGGACCATACTGGTCGTATTCAGACTGATGTGTATCGTAAATCTACTTCAGTAAATTCTCTGATTCATGCATCTTCTTCTCACAATCCTTCCACAATTAGGGCCGTCCCAGTCGGACATTTCCTCCGGATGAGGTGGGTCTGCTCATCCAATGACAGGTTTGAGGCACAAGCCTTGGACCTCAAGACAAGATTTAGGGCACGTGGGTATTCTAATTGTTGCATAAAAAATGGTTACCAGAGAGCCAGCGCAACCCCACGTGCTGATCTTTTGAAGCCATCTAGAGCTCGAGTGACTAGTAAAAATTTGGGACCTATCAGGTTTATTCCCACATTTAATCACAACTGGGAAGACATGAGGCAGATCCTTAGGAAGCATTGGCCTATTTTGAATACAGAATCATCCTTGGGAGCAATGTTGGGCGATGGTCCAGCTATGACAGCCAGGAGGTCTAAAAATCTTAAAGACCTCTTGGTTATTAGGCACTATGTTCCTCCCCCGAGCCATGCTTTTAGCTCTAGGGGTCCTACAGTAGGTTCCATTTCATGCGGTCACTGTCTTGCCTGCGCCAATGTCCTGCGATGCACCACGTTCTCCTCCTCTGATGGTAAAAAACATTTCAATATCAGACATCGGATCTCGTGTAGCAGCACAAATGTTATTTATTATGCAACTTGTGGCTGCTCCCAGATTTATATCGGCCTTACATCAAGGGAATTGAGAGTGCGTATTCGTGAGCATGTGCGGGACATTTGTGCGGCCAAGACAGTGACCGACCTTTCCCTTCTCAAAACTATTCCACGCCACTTTAGGCAACACCATACGTGTGAACCATCCACATTTATGGTGAGAGGGATCAACATCATCCATTTATGAATTAGAGGTGGCAACTACAAGAAGATTTTGGCGCAAACAGAGGCGAAATGGATCGTGACATTGGATACCATGACCCCTAGGGGTCTGAATGAATCATTGTCATTGGCATCCTTTCTTTGAATTATTCTCCTCTTTGTGTACTTATATCTTCTCTATATGTGGCCGTTCCTCGGCACTATTCTGTAAATATGTGCATTCATTTTGCTTGTGTCCTCTATCTACCCTTGGTGTAGGGGGTTTGGTGATTTTAATCTTATATTGTTTTTATTGATGTTTAATTATTATCATTTTTTCTTTGCATACATTGGTCTTTCAGCAGGACCTTCTGGCTTCCCCCATCCCTAAAGCATGTTTTGTCTGATGGCTACAGTCTTCAATCTACCATTGGATACGTCCACTCACCATGTCGGCTTTCGGCTGTATATATACATATGTACTGTCTTTTGTATTTCATGTTACTATTACTGTGCTGGTAAATTATACTTATTTGTTAATATGACCTTATATATGTATATTCCATTGAAATAGTCTGACTTACATTAACGGTGACTAGGGTTGAGCGACTTTTACTTTTTTAAGGTAGAGTCGGGTTTCGCGAAACCCGACTTTCTGAAAAGACGAGTCGAGTGAAATCGGCAGATTATCGCGAAAAGTCGGGGTCGAGGATTGACCGAAACACGAAATCCAATGCAAGTCAATGGAAAATATGTAATCCATATGGCATCCGTACTGCGAGATACATACGGACATACAATGGATCCATGTGCTCAAAAAATCATAAAAACATATGTACTGTCTATATATATATATATATATATGTATATATATATATATGTATATATATATATATATATGTTATTGAGACACATGTATATTTATATATATATATATATATATATATATATATTTATATTTACTTCAGCGCGATATAGCAGAAAAGCTGGTAATTCAATTGCCGGCTTTTCATTTCTCCTTCCTAAACCCGACATGATATGAGACATGGTTTACATACAGTAAACCATGTCATATTCCCATTTTTTTTGCATATTACAGACTACTAATGTTAGTAGTGTGTATGTGAAAAATTTGGGCGCTGTAGCTATTAAATTTAAGGGTTACATTGCAGAAAAAATTGGCGTGGGCTCCCGTGCAATTTTCTCCGCCAGAGTGGTAAAGCCAGTGACTGAGGGCAGATATTAATAGCCTGGAGAGGGTCCATGGTTATTGGCCCCCCCTGGCTAAAAACATCTGCCCCCAGCCACCCCAGAAAAGGCACATCTGGAAGATGCGCCTATTCTGGCACTTGGCCACTCCCTTCCCACTCCCGTGTAGCGGTGGGATATGGGGTAATGAAGGGTTAATGTCACCTTGCTATTGTAAGGTGACATTAAGCCAGATTAATAATGGAGAGGCGTCAATTATGACACCTATCCATTATTAATCCAATAGTATGTAATGGTTAAAAAAACACACACACAATATTGCAAAGTATTTTAATGAAATAAACACACAGGTTGTTGTAATATTTTATTCCACTCTCAATCCACCTGGAGACCCTCGACCTGTAACAAAGTAAAAATAATAAACCAACAATATCTCATACCTTCCGTCGATCTGTCCCACCATGTAAATCCATCTGAAGGGCTTAAAATATTTTACAGACAGGAGCTCTGCTATAATGCAGCTGTGCTCGTGCCTGTAAAACCCCGGGGAATGAAGGTAATGTAGGTCAATGACCTGTAGTTACCTTCAGTCGCGGTGATGCGCCCTCTGCTGGATGTCCTCATATGACCTCGAGCGTGGGAACTTTTCTGAATATTTTCCCAGCCTCGAGGTCATATGAGGACATCCAGCAGAGGGTGCATCACCGCAAATGAAGGTAACTACAGGTCATTGACCTACTTTCCATTCATTCGCTGGGGTCTTACTGGCAGGAGCACGGCTGCATTATAGCAGAGCTCCTGCCTGTAACATATTTTAACCCCTTCAGATGGATTTACATCGTGGGACGTGACAGATCATCGGAAGGTATGGGATATTGTTGGTTTATTATTTTTAATTTGTTACAGGTCGAGGGTCTTCAGGTGGATTGAGAGTGGAATAAAATATTACAACAACCTGTGTGTTTATTTCATTAAAATACTTTGCAATATTGTGTGTGTATTTTTTTAACCATTTCATACTATTGGATTAATAATGGATAGGTGTCAGAATTGATGCCTCTCCATTATTAATCTGGTTTAATGTCACCTTACAATAGCAAGGTGACATTAACCCTTCATTACCCCATATCCCACCGCTACACGGGAATGGGAAGAGAGTGGCCAAGTGCCAGAATAGGCGCATCTTCCAGATGTGCCTTTTCTGGGGTGGCTGGGGGCAGATGTTTTTAGCCAGGGGGGGTGAATAACCGTGGACCCTCTCTAGGCTATTAATATCTGCCCTCAGTCACTGGCTATACCACTCTGGCGGAGAAAATTGTATGGGAGCCCACGCCAATTTTTTCTGCGATTTATCCCTTAAATTTAATAGCTACAGCGCCCAAATTTTGCACATACACACTACTAATATTAGTAGTGTGGAATATGCAAAAAAATAGGAATATGACATGGTTTACTGTATGTAAACCATGTCTCATATCATGTTGGGTTTAGGAAGGAGAAATGAAAAGCCGGCAATTGAATTACCGGCTTTTCTGCTATATCGCGCTGAAGTAAATATAAATATATATATGTGTCTCAATGACATATATATATATAAAAATGGCGCTGAACGCTTCATACGAAACCCGACTTTGGTGCGAAGATCGCCGACCGCATGGCCGATCCCACACTAGGATCGGGTCGGGTTTCATGAAACCCGACTTTGCCAAAAGTCGGCGACTTTTGAAATTGTCCGATCCGTTTCGCTCAACCCTAATGGTGACCCTTATAGCGGACGTGCCCTCTCTCTTTTGACACTCTACGATGGGCTATACCCACTGATATTCCCTCTCCTTTTTACAACATTGGTGCTTCTGTGGGAGTGCACATGCGCCCCGACGCTCTGTGTCTCCGGCATGCATTGGCGCGTCTATTTGTCTTCCTTGCGCGCATGGGGTTAAGTCTTTTCTTCCCCCATGTGCGCACAGGAATGCATGACGCTCTAATGTATCATGCGGGACCTGGGCAGTGCGGTGCGCATGCGCCGGTACATCCACTACCATTAGCCACACGGACATCACATGTCCGGTCACATGGCCATGAAAGGTCCTTCTCTTCCCAGTAATCTTATTCCCCTTGATAAAGCGGTGCTTCTGCCACGCGAAACGCACGTCGGGGTCTGCCTACACCTGGCCCAGGGTCCTCCAACTCTGCCTTCGGTAAGCTCTGCCCCTACGATGTCTCCTTTTGTGCTACTACTAATATAATGACATAATGACTGGCTTGTAATGGCGATCTTACCATGGTGCACTGACACTTTACTTACTGATCTTTATATATATGTTTGTGGGCATGTGCAATGATGGACTTCCTGGACATCTCTGTTTTCATCCTGTAATTGTATCCTATTTAGTACTCAGTACTTTGGTGTTACTTTTTTGATTGATTTATATATTTGGTATTATTATTAATAAAAATAATTAATTTTTATACCTAGTTGCTCCGATGTCTCCTTCTCTTATGGTTTTTGGAGTGGGTATTTGTTCTTTTATGTGGGGAGGGGGGGTCTTTTCCTATCCCCACTGTTATGACATTTGAAATATCTCTGAGGTTTTGCTATTTATGGTATAAAATCTGCCTCAACAAGTAGAAATACTTTACAGAACATACTTTGCGGCTGGTTCCAAACCTAGATTAGTTGTCTACTATCCTCAAACCTCTTTCTATAGAGAAAAAAAAAACAATAGTGTGGTAGCGATAGGCACATATAAGGAAGGGAGCTTTGCTCTTGGAAGTCCTTGCCGGTAAAGGTCCAAATGAGTTCACGGGCACTAGGAAATCATGACTGTGAACCCAAGGTTGGCAACAGATTAGTAAAAAAAAAGTCAGGAAAAGTCAGCCGGGGTTTCGTCAAGAGGCATGAAGTGTTTGCCCCTCATCGGTACAAAGTAGGAGGTCTGACTTTTCGAGGTGAGAGGAATCTGACAGGAAGTCCAAGAGCTATGCTAATTAGAACATGTGTCTGGTGCAAAAAGTAAAATGGGCCAGTCTAGTTTCCCTGCCACTTCCCATGCCTTCTCGACCCTAACTCGGGTTGCCATCTTCACAATTTTAATAAAAAAAACGCACACAATAAAAACACAATAATTCCCACTAGGAAAGTGAACAGGTTTCTCGAGCAGAATAAGATCTGACGTTCGTTTGAAGTTTTTATCCATCCTGGCAAACTTGGAACATCCAACTGGCTAAATCGCTTTTTTTTTTTTCTTTTGCTCTTCACACCTTTTTTAATTAACCAAGGCAGGTTGCATTTTGTGACAGGTTTGACAGGCAGATAGACTGAGGCTTTCACAGCTCTGACTTCAGCAGCCAAATGTGTAGTACAAAGCAGCTTGTGATAATTGCACCCAGACAAAACCCTCCTTGCTCTGACAAAACGCTGCGCTGCTCAACTTCAAATGCTTCGCTAAACTTTGAAAGATTAATCAACTTGATTTACGGAGAAGTTGTAATTTGCGCCAGGCTTTCAAGCGCCGATCTGTTGTGGGATTTTTTTTTTTTCTAAATGAAGGTGATGGAGACAAACACGGTGAAGGATTTCTTTTTCTTTCGTCGTACATTCACGCTAATAAGCCGGGTCCTGAGGGGAGGACTTCAGAGAGGTTCTCTTTTGCCATGAAAGACAAAAGTGGGGAGGGCAGTCTTAAGCCATCTGCATAAAGCTGAGCAATGTGCAAGGAGCCTTCACAGAAACTCTCAATATCTCTACATAGGCACTCAGTGTGCCGCCATATGGTGCTCCATAATCCCCCCTAGAAATAATTCTGCTAGTTCCTTTGCCCTAACAGAGCTTAGTTTGTGGCTGCTTGTGCGTGCACTAAAGAGAGCCTGGAACCGACATTTTGGGGATAATTTCTCAGTTACTGACCTGACTTGACCCCTCTGTTCCTATAAAGAGAAGTCGGTACTCTGTCGTCCTACAATCATTTCTTTATTGAAACTCCTTGTGCAAAGACAACATGAAAAATAAGTATCAAAACATTGGCGCATTTCGGAAAAAAAAATTTGAGGACTCAATGTCCAGTAAATATTCTGCTCTTCTCTAGGTAAACAACACCATATCATGCCTCTATTACCCCCAATATCCATTTATTGCCCCTGCACAAAAATATTTACTTTTTACGTGTGATAAAAAAATGATGAAGTTGGAAATTAAAAAAAAAAAAAAAAATTACAATAGAGGCATGTAATAAATTGTGCCACATCGCTATGTTTGTGTCAACAATAGAGTGGATCAAAACTACTAACCTTAAAGGTTCTGCCCTTATTACAGACTAGTATTAGGTCCCCTTAGCCCGTCGTTTGGCTGTGCTGTGAAATCACTAACCATACACTAAGAACATGATTTTTCCTGGAAGCCTCCCTTGTTGTATATGTATCACAGCTGGACTGGATCTGGCACAGTTTCTAACAGCACGTGCAGAATGTCCCTGCATAGGCTGAAAACTAGCACTCGCATCTGGAGAACAATGGATGTGATGAAAGATGTGGTACTGTTAGAAAAAAAAGGTGTACTGGGTAGTATAAACAAAGGAGGTTTACTGGGTAGGCACTCAGCAGAAGAGGTGTACTGGATAGGCAAGGGGTAAGCACTCAACATAAGACGTGTACTCGGTAGGCACTCAACACAAGAGATGTACTCGGTAGGCACTCAACAGAAGAGGTGTACTGGATAGGCAAGGGGTAAGCACTCAACATAAGAGGTGTACTGGATAGGCATTCAACACAAGAGATGTACTCGGTAGGCACTCAACAGAAGAGGTGTACTGGATAGGCAAGGGGTAAGCACTCAACATAAGAGGTGTACTGGATAGGCACTCAACACAAGAGATGTACTCGGTAGGCACTCAACAGAAGGGGTGTACTCGGTATTATAACCAAAGGAGGTTTACTGGGAAGGCACTCAACAGGAGTACTGGATAGGCACTCAACAGAAAAGGTGTACTAGATAGGCACTCAATAGAAGAGGTGTATTGGGTAGGCACTCAACAGAAGAGGTGTACTGAGCAGTATAAACAAAGGAGAGTTACTTGGTAGGCACTCAACAGAAGACGTATACTGGGTAGACACTCAACAAGCAGGAGAGGTGTATTGGGTAGGTGGAACATAGCAGAAAAAAGATACACTCAACAGACAGAGGAGGTGTACTGGATAGGCACTCAGCAGAAGAGGTGTACTGGGTAGGCACTCAACAGAAGAGGTGTACTGGGTAGGCACTCAACAGAAGAGGTGCACTGGGTAGACACTCAACAGAAGAGGTGTACTGGGTAGGCACTCAACAGATGAGGAGTACTGGGTAGGCACTCAACAGAAGAGGTGCACTAAGTAGGCACTCAACAAGCAGGAGAGGTGTATTGGGTAGGCGGCACATAACAGAAAAAAGATACACTCAACAGATAGAGGAGGTGTGCTTGGTAAAGTACTTAACAGTCCGAGTTGGTGTACTAGGTAGGCGCTCAACAAACAAGGGAGGTGCACTGGATAGGTACGCAACAGAAAGAGGAGGATCAACAAACAGACGAGGTGTGTTGTGTAGGCAGTGGCACTCATTAAACAGAAGATGCACTAAACTTATAGAGAAGGTGTATTGAGTAGGAGCTCAACAAGCAGAGGGGGTGTACTGAGTAGGCACTCAACAGACAGAAGAGGTTTACGGGGTAGGTACATAACAGACAGAAGATACACTCTACACACAGAGACGTTGACCTGGATAGGCACTCATCAGAAAAGGGGGCCTCCCACCAGTCAGAGGTGGGGTAGAAGCTCACCAAGAAGAGGAAGTATACTGGGTAGACAAGTGACAGACAGAAGATACACTTTACAGACAGAGAAGGTGTACTGGATAGACATTCAACAGAAAAAGGAGGCTCCCAACAGACAGAGGACATGTACTGGGTAGGCACTCCACAGACAGAGAAGGTGTGCTTGGTGGGCACTCCACAGACAGAGGTGTGCTTAGTAGGCAGTCCACAGACAGAGAAGGTGTGCTTCGTAGACACTCTACAGACGGAGAAAGGCTTGGTAGGCACTCTACAGACAGAGAAGGTGTGCTTGGTGGGCACTCCACAGACAGAGAAGGTGTGCTTGGTAGGCAGTCCACAGACAGAGAAGGTGTGCTTGGTAGGCAGTTCACAGACAGAGAAGGTGCGCTTGGTAGGCACTCCACAGACAGAGAAGATGTACTTGGTAGGCAGTCCACAGACAGAGAAGATGTACTTGGTGGGCACTCCCAAGACAGAGAAGGTGTGCTTGGTAGGCAGTCCACAGACAGAGAAGATGTACTTGGTAGACACTCTACAGACAGAGAAGGTGTGCTTGGTGGGCACTCCACAGACAGAGAAGGTGTGCTTGGTAGGCAGTCCACAGACAGAGGTGTGCTTGGTAGGCACTCCACAGACAGTGAAGGTATGCTTCATAGGCACTCTACAGACAGAGAAAGAGTGCTAGGTAGGCACTCCACAGACAGAGAAGGTGTGCTTGGTGGGCACTCCACAGACAGAGAAGGTGTGCTTGGTAGGCAGTCCACAGACAGAGAAGGTGTGCTTGGTAGGCAGTCCACAGACAGAGAAGGTGTGCTTGGTAGGCAGTCCACAGACAGAGAAGGTGTGCTTGGTAGGCAGTCCACAGACAGAGAAGGTGCGCTTGGTAGGCACTCCACAGACAGAGAAGGTGCGCTTCGTAGGCAGTCCACAGACAGAGAAGGTGTGCTTGGTAGGCAGTCCTCAGACAGAGAAGGTGCGCTTGGTAGGCACTCCACAGACAGAGAAGGTGCGCTTGGTAGGCACTCCACAGACAGAGAAGGTGTGCTTGGTAGGCAGTCAACAGACAGAGAAGGTGTGCTTGGTAGGCAATCCACAGACAGAGAAGATGCGATTGGTAGGCACTCCACAGACAGAGAAGGTGTGCTTGGTAGGCAGTCCACAGACAGAGAAGGTGTGCTGGGTAGGCACTCCACAGACAGAGAAGGTGTGCTTGGTAGGCACTCCACAGACAGAGAAGGTGTGCTGGGTAGACAGTCCACAGACAGAGAAGGTGTGCTGGGTAGGCAGTCCACAGACAGAGAAGGTGTGCTTGGTAGGCACTCCATAGACAGAGAAGGTGTGCTGGGTAGACAGTCCACAGACAGAGAAGGTGTGCTGGGTAGGCACTCCACAGACAGAGAAGGTGTGCTGGGTAGGCAGTCCACAGACAGAGAAGGTGTGCTGGGTAGGCAGTCCACAGACAGAGAAGGTGTGCTGGGTAGGCATGTAGTCTGAGAGTCAACGGAGGACAAAACAATGGTAAAAAGTCAAAAATTCCTGGAGAATATTCTTTTCTGAATAAGATAACATACTGGTCAATGCTTTTAGGAATTTAAAAATTCTCCTAAAACCCTTTAGAAATGGGCTCCCCTCCCTGTAGGAGTGTGTTTACAGACAAAGCTAATGATTTACTGAGTAGCACCGCCCACTGGACTCATAAGCCCATACTGATGATTCACTGAGTAGCACCACCCACTGGACTTATGAGCCCATACTGACTACTCACTGAGTAGCACTGCCCACTGGACTCATAAGCCCATACTGATATCTATATATCTCAAGTTATACTGAATCTTTTCCAACAAACCGTCCATCAGTCTCTTCTGTTCCTCCTGCTCTACAACATGCCGCTCACAGATAGGAGAGCAAGTTACAAGACGTCAGGTTGTACACCACCTTCAAGTGTAAAAAGCAGAATTATCCATGTCTTGCCCAATTAGAGCAAGAATATGAGAACAGCTAAGGGTTAACACAACAGTAGCCTGCGTGTGTCAAAATACATTTCCCAATCCTTGGGCTAAAGTGATCTCCTCCGAAGCGGCGGCTCATAATTAATGAAGAAGCAGGTTGCTACAATTACCCAAAAATCCAATGTATTTCAGAAGGCAGCGTGACACACATTGATTTTCATATCTCGGGCGATATGTAGCCTTTTAAAGCGCAGGACGTCAATAAGTGGAGGATGATAAATATTGAAGAATATTAGTCCCGCGCTCTCTTTTACTTTTCTTGCTTTCTCCCACAAGAAACGAATCCAGACTTACTTATTTGGGAAATGGATTTAGACAGCGGTAAACAGTCCTGATGAACGCTGCCCCGCCAGCATTTCGCTTTTTCGTTCATGCCAGAAGAATACTAGCCGGGGAAAGGAAATTTCACAAATCCAAGGGTATGTATACTTTTGCAACTTTTTTTTGTTTTTAATTTTCTCCAATGCATCTAAGTAAAAAAAATTAAAACTTTGCAAGTAGTTAAAAAATCTAACATTTTGTATACAGCCTGTGTGTGTGTTGGTGCAGTCATAAATTACTCCACAATGACGACATTAAAGAGGTATTCCCATCTCCAAGTTCCAATCCCAACATGTTGTAGGTGTAATAATAATAGTATTAGCGAATACCTCCATTTAGAAATGTAGTATAGTTCTTTAGATTAGCTATGTCTCTTTTCTCATGTGCAGGCATTGCAGGACCTTAAGTATCCATGGTTGCGACCATTAGCAACAGCAATATATCAGTGGTCGTAACCATGGATACCTAAGGACCTTCAATGCCTGCACATGAAGAAAGGGACATAGCCAATCAGAAAAACTATACTAGCCAATCCTGAAGGGATTCAAGCTTCAGGAGGCTAATTTGCATATTCCAGGTGCCTTCTGGGAGAAGCGAAGTCTCCCTAAGCTAGAAGATCGTTGGGTACAGCCGGGACCAGCTGCTTCGAAAGCATCACCAAACCAGGGATTCAAGCTTCAGGAGGCTAATTTGCATATTCCAGGTGCCTTCTGGGAGAAGCGAAGTCTCCCTAAGCTAGAAGATCGTTGGGTACAGCCGGGACCAGCTGCTGCGAAAGCATCACCAAACCAGGGATTCAAGCTTCAGGAGGCTAATTTGCATATTCCAGGTGCCTTCTGGGAGAAGCGAAGTCTCCCTAAGCTAGAAGATCTTTGGGTACAGCCGGGACCAGCTGCTTCGAAAGCATCACCAAACCAGGGATTCAAGCTTCAGGAGGCTAATTTGCATATTCCAGGTGCCTTCTGGGAGAAGCGAAGTCTCCCTAAGCTAGAAGATCGTTGGGTACAGCCGGGACCAGCTGCTTCGAAAGCATCACCAAACCAGGGATTCAAGCTTCAGGAGGCTAATTTGCATATTCCAGGTGCCTTCTGGGAGAAGCGAAGTCTCCCTAAGCTAGAAGATCGTTGGGTACAGCCGGGACCAGCTGCTTCGAAAGCATCACCAAACCAGGGATTCAAGCTTCAGGAGGCTAATTTGCATATTCCAGGTGCCTTCTGGGAGAAGCGAAGTCTCCCTAAGCTAGAAGATCGTTGGGTACAGCCGGGACCAGCTGCTTCGAAAGCATCACCAAACCAGGGATTCAAGCTTCAGGAGGCTAATTTGCATATTCCAGGTGCCTTCTGGGAGAAGCGAAGTCTCCCTAAGCTAGAAGATCGTTGGGTACAGCCGGGACCAGCTGCTTCGAAAGCATCACCAAACCAGGGATTCAAGCTTCAGGAGGCTAATTTGCATATTCCAGGTGCCTTCTGGGAGAAGCGAAGTCTCCCTAAGCTAGAAGATCGTTGGGTACAGCCGGGACCAGCTGCTGCGAAAGCATCACCAAACCAGGGATTCAAGCTTCAGGAGGCTAATTTGCATATTCCAGGTGCCTTCTGGGAGAAGCGAAGTCTCCCTAAGCTAGAAGATCGTTGGGTACAGCCGGGACCAGCTGCTTCGAAAGCATCACCAAACCAGGGATTCAAGCTTCAGGAGGCTAATTTGCATATTCCAGGTGCCTTCTGGGAGAAGCGAAGTCTCCCTAAGCTAGAAGATCGTTGGGTACAGCCGGGACCAGCTGCTTCGAAAGCATCACCAAACCGCGCGCCTTACGGCGAATTTTTGCCTGTAGGACATTATTGCAAGAGAGCTTGGCTGAGTAGATTACACAAGAAGTCAAACACACAGCAAGTCAGCAGGATCTAGGAGCAACATGGCAGATGTGACAACCTACATGGTGAGCTGCAGCATGTGCTACATGTTCACAGATCGACCAGAAGAAGAATCCAATTTCACCTGTCAGAAGTGTAGACTAGTGGCCCTTTTAGAAGAAAAGGTGCGGGGTCTGGAAGAAAGAATAGCAACTTTGAAACTCATCAAAGAGAATGAAGACTTTCTAGACAGAACAGAAGCATCTCTACTGGTCACAGAAGGTGCAAAAAGTGTCAGAGAACCTCCAAAAGCAGATGAGTGGAAGCATGTGACCAAAAGAAGCAAGAAGACCATGGAGAAATCACCAACCACACAACTGAAGAACCGATATCAAATCTTTGTAGAGGATGAAGATGGCACACCTAAGAATGAAGCAATACCAGCAAGCAAAAAAGAAAAGGGCACACAGCAACAAGTGACAGCAAAAAGTACAGCCAAGAAGCAACGAAGAGTGGTGGTGGTGGGAGACTCACTACTGAGAGGCACAGAAGCAGCCATCTGCAGACCGGACATAACTGCAAGAGAAGTATGCTGCCTTCCAGGTGCGATGATCAAGGATGTGACCGATAGGATACCAAAGCTCTTCAGCTCCAAGGACGTCCACCCATTTCTTCTGATACATGTTGGCACCAATGACACGGCAAGGAAGGACCTACCGACAATCTGCAAGGACTTTGAAGAGTTGGGGAAGAAAGTAAAGGAACTGGATGCACAGGTAGTTTTTTCTTCTATCCTTCCAGTAGACGGGCATGGCACCAGGAGATGGAACAGGATCCTTGATGCAAACAACTGGCTAAGACGATGGTGCAGACAACAAGGATTTGGATTCCTGGACCACGGTGTGAATTACTGGTATGATGGACTCCTCGCCAGAGACGGACTACACCTCAACAAACCTGGGAAACACACATTCGCCAGAAGACTCGCTACACTCATCAGGAGGGCGTTAAACTAGAAGAAGAGGGGACGGGAAGAAAAACATTAGACTCGTAGAAAGACGACCCAGGAAAACATACTCAGAAGGGAGGTAAGAACATTTCTAAAACAATCCACAGTGAGGAGATTGGAACAAAACAAAATCCTCTAAACTGCATGCTCGCAAACGCCAGAAGCCTGACAAACAAGATGGAAGAACTAGAAGCAGAAATATCTACAGGTAACTTTGACATAGTGGGAATAACCGAGACATGGTTAGATGAAAGCTATGACTGGGCAGTTAACTTACAGGGTTACAGTCTGTTTAGAAAGGATCGTAAAAATCGGAGAGGAGGAGGGGTTTGTCTCTATGTAAAGTCTTGTCTAAAGTCCACTTTAAGGGAGGATATTAGCGAAGGGAATGAAGATGTTGAGTCCATATGGGTTGAAATTCATGGAGGGAAAAATGGTAACAAAATTCTCATTGGGGTCTGTTACAAACCCCCAAATATAACAGAAAGCATGGAAAGTCTACTTCTAAAGCAGATAGATGAAGCTGCAACCCATAATGAGGTCCTGGTTATGGGGGACTTTAACTACCCGGATATTAACTGGGAAACAGAAACCTGTGAAACCCATAAAGGCAACAGGTTTCTGCTAATAACCAAGAAAAATTATCTTTCACAATTGGTGCAGAATCCAACCAGAGGAGCAGCACTTTTAGACCTAATACTATCTAATAGACCTGACAGAATAACAAATCTGCAGGTGGTTGGGCATCTAGGAAATAGCGACCACAATATTGTACAGTTTCACCTGTCTTTCACTAGGGGGACTTGTCAGGGAGTCACAAAAACACTGAACTTTAGGAAGGCAAAGTTTGACCAGCTTAGAGATGCCCTTAATCTGGTAGACTGGGACAATATCCTCAGAAATGAGAATACAGATAATAAATGGGAAATGTTTAAGAACATCCTAAATAGGCAGTGTAAGCGGTTTATACCTTGTGGGAATAAAAGGACTAGAAATAGGAAAAACCCAATGTGGCTAAACAAAGAAGTAAGACAGGCAATTAACAGTAAAAAGAAAGCATTTGCACTACTAAAGCAGGATGGCACCATTGAAGCTCTAAAAAACTATAGGGAGAAAAATACTTTATCTAAAAAACTAATTAAAGCTGCCAAAAAGGAAACAGAGAAGCACATTGCTAAGGAGAGTAAAACTAATCCCAAACTGTTCTTCAACTATATCAATAGTAAAAGAATAAAAACTGAAAATGTAGGCCCCTTAAAAAATAGTGAGGAAAGAATGGTTGTAGATGACGAGGAAAAAGCTAACATATTAAACACCTTCTTCTCCACGGTATTCACGGTGGAAAATGAAATGCTAGGTGAAATCCCAAGAAACAATGAAAACCCTATATTAAGGGTCACCAATCTAACCCAAGAAGAGGTGCGAAACCGGCTAAATAAGATTAAAATAGATAAATCTCCGGGTCCGGATGGCATACACCCACGAGTACTAAGGGAACTAAGTAATGTAATAGATAAACCATTATTTCTTATTTTTAGGGACTCTATAGCGACAGGGTCTGTTCCGCAGGACTGGCGCATAGCAAATGTGGTGCCAATATTCAAAAAGGGCTCTAAAAGTGAACCTGGAAATTATAGGCCAGTAAGTCTAACCTCTATTGTTGGTAAAATATTTGAAGGGTTTCTGAGGGATGTTATTCTGGATTATCTCAATGAGAATAACTGTTTAACTCCATATCAGCATGGGTTTATGAGAAATCGCTCCTGTCAAACCAATCTAATCAATTTTTATGAAGAGGTAAGCTATAGGCTGGACCACGGTGAGTCATTGGACGTGGTATATCTCGATTTTTCCAAAGCGTTTGATACCGTGCCGCACAAGAGGTTGGTACACAAAATGAGAATGCTTGGTCTGGGGGAAAATGTGTGTAAATGGGTTAGTAACTGGCTTAGTGATAGAAAGCAGAGGGTGGTTATAAATGGTATAGTCTCTAACTGGGTCGCTGTGACCAGTGGGGTACCGCAGGGGTCAGTATTGGGACCTGTTCTCTTCAACATATTCATTAATGATCTGGTAGAAGGTTTACACAGTAAAATATCGATATTTGCAGATGATACAAAACTATGTAAAGCAGTTAATACAAGAGAAGATAGTATTCTGCTACAGATGGATCTGGATAAGTTGGAAACTTGGGCTGAAAGGTGGCAGATGAGGTTTAACAATGATAAATGTAAGGTTATACACATGGGAAGAAGGAATCAATATCACCATTACACACTGAACGGGAAACCACTGGGTAAATCTGACAGGGAGAAGGACTTGGGGATCCTAGTTAATGATAAACTTACCTGGAGCAGCCAGTGCCAGGCAGCAGCTGCCAAGGCAAACAGGATCATGGGGTGCATTAAAAGAGGTCTGGATACACATGATGAGAGCATTATACTGCCTCTGTACAAATCCCTAGTTAGACCGCACATGGAGTACTGTGTCCAGTTTTGGGCACCGGTGCTCAGGAAGGATATAATGGAACTAGAGAGAGTACAAAGGAGGGCAACAAAATTAATAAAGGGGATGGGAGAACTACAATACCCAGATAGATTAGCGAAATTAGGATTATTTAGTCTAGAAAAAAGACGACTGAGGGGCGATCTAATAACCATGTATAAGTATATAAGGGGACAATACAAATATCTCGCTGAGGATCTGTTTATACCAAGGAAGGTGACGGGCACAAGGGGGCATTCTTTGCGTCTGGAGGAGAGAAGGTTTTTCCACCAACATAGAAGAGGATTCTTTACTGTTAGGGCAGTGAGAATCTGGAATTGCTTGCCTGAGGAGGTGGTGATGGCGAACTCAGTCGAGGGGTTCAAGAGAGGCCTGGATGTCTTCCTGGAGCAGAACAATATTGTATCATACAATTATTAGGTTCTGTAAAAGGACGTAGATCTGGGGATTTATTATGACGGAATATAGGCTGAACTGGATGGACAAATGTCTTTTTTCGGCCTTACTAACTATGTTACTATGTTACTCCTAAATGGAGATATCTGCTAATATTATTATTATTACACCTACTACATATTTTGTTAGGATCTTGGAGATGAGAGTACCCCTTTAGAACGCTAAGATAGTTGTGGAAAAAGGTTTTTTGCCCCCTTCAAGTACCCAGGTTGGGGGGCGCCTACTATCTCTACACGCTCTATAAGTACAAGTCTAAACAGAGGTTTGTCAACACAATGTATTTTTCATCTATCCACAGTCGTGAATGTGTGAGTGTTAGGGGTCTGATTGCGGAGACCCCCACCGATTCTGAGAACAAGGGTCCCAGAGTCCCAGTTTGAATGGAACTGTGATGCGTATGCTCGACCGGTGCTCCTCTCACTTCTTTTGCACATGCGCATTACTGCTCCATACACAGAGGGAAGTTTAAGACCCTCGTTTTCGGGATCAAAGGGGGCCCCAATAATTAAACCCCACTGATCATACATTTATTACTGATGCATTTTTCAACTATCCACAGTAGTGACTGTATGATTGTTAGGGGTCTGATTGCTGGGATCCCCACCGATCTTGAGAACAAGGGTTCCAAAGTCCCGGTGTGAATAGAACTGCGATGAACATGCGCAACCAGCGCTCCTCTCACTTCTATTCCATTCACAGAGGGGACTTTGGGACCCTCATTTTCTGGATCTAAAGGGGTCCCAATGTTTAAACCCCTGAGGTCATTCTCCATGAGGGATAGTTACGGCATGTAGAGAGCCAGTGTGTGTGGAGCAGGTTCAGGTGTTACATAGCCGACGTCTGCTTCTAACAGCTGCGGTTAGAGCCATCAAAAACTGCTGCCAACCTCTTATGCCGATGTCCAGCCCTGATACCAGCATTTACATCATGCGATCTCACCCGCCATTATTTCTGGGCAGCCATCGCTCCCTTGCAAATCCATCATGGGGTGCCGATGGGTTGCCCTTGCAACCTGATGCTTTCTGAAGATCCCTTTCAATGCAATGTTAGCACTCCTGTGAAGCTTTACAGAAGACTAGGATTTTTATGCCATATTACGACATAAAATGTAGAACAAGCAATCAAAAAATTGCAGATTCAAGATATAAAAAAAAGTAACAAAAAAAAATTCTAATCACTGCCTTTTTCACTAATGAAAAATAAAAAATGTAAAAATAAAAAATAAGCATGTTAAGTAGCACCATGACTGTAAAAGTCCAATTTATCAAGACATGAAATTGTCCATCCAGCATGCATGATAAAGAAAAAAATCATAATGTGAAAATGTAGTTTTATTTTTTTTGGTCACCACACATACTCTAAAAAAAAAGCAATAAAAAGCGATCAAAATGTTATACTGCATGTGCTCCGAAATGGCACCATTAAAATTGAACGTTTTTGATTTTTTTTTTCTTAATCCACCATATAGTTCCAGAGATATGGGCTTTTTTATTCATGGCTCATTTTTATGTTCTTTACTGAGGAGGTGATAACATATGATAATATTGCAGAGCACTATAAAGACACGCCCCCGAGGATCCTGTGAGCCACGCCCCCATGTAAAAACCATAAACATTAAAACTCGAAAAAAAGGCGCACTCTAGGACCTCTCTGGGACCATATGGCAGATTGAAAAAAAAAAAATTTAAAAAACGGAATGCTCAGTATTCTGAGTAGCAACGGGGATAAAATAAGAGCAAAAACTGGAAACTTCTGACTTTTTTGAGATACAATATTTGCAGACATTTGAAACCCATTACTACATTGGATATAAAAAGTCTGCACCCCCCCTGTTAAAATGCCAATTTTTGTCATTAAAAGAAATCCCACTGAGAAGAAACAATTGAGAAGTTTTCCACCTTTAATGTCCCCCACAATCATTAAAAATAAACGGAAATATATATTTATTTATTTTTTTTTTTTTTGGGGGGGAGGGGAATAAAAATAACAAAACTAAAATAATATGGTTGCAAAAGTGTGAACACCTCATTATAATTGGAGATGTGGTTGTGTTCAGAATTAGCCAATCACATTTTCCCTCCATGCTATATAGCAGTCACTACAGAGCCGCGATTATTCACAGTGGTTCTGATTAACCCCATAGAAAGTTTTGCTGTTTTAGGAGGATTTTTGCATTTTACTGTAAAATCCATGGTGTGTAAACAGCAGACAACACAGCAAAGGGATCTCATTGTTGAAAGTGATCAGTCAGGGGAAGGGTACAAAAAATTCCAAAGCTTTAGGTATATATAGCACTGTGAAGACAACAAAAATTACGGTAGCTTAAATTTAGCACAATGTGACATTACCTAGAAATTGACATCCCTCAAAAATAGATGAAAAGACAAAAAAAAGTTGTATTTGAAAAAATTTGGACAATTTTTTTCACATCATGATCTTTGCTAAAAATAAAAATGAGTAACATTGCAATTGTCACACTGGCCTCTGGGGCTGTGCTGTTTATCATCACAGACAGGATTACAATAACAGCTGATAACACAGGATCCTCCAATCACAACAGATGAAATCACACCTGCCCCTGCTCCCCTTCCCTTCACAGTGACCTTTGCACATGCACATTAGATGCCTCAACATAAAAGATAGGCTCAGAAACTGTTCCTTGCTGCTAATGCGCGTGTGAATTTCTTCAAACAATAGGAATTTAGAGTCTAAAAAAAAAATCTCCGGTGGCTGATGTGAAAATTGCAATCTTTCTAATTTTTATTTTTAATAAAGACTTCAATATTAAAAAAATTAAAAAAAATTGCCAAAATAGAAAAATAAAAAAATAAAAACTGATTGAAGCAATAGGTCATTTTTTGATTCTGTGGGCCACTTGTGTTTTCCTCAAGCCTCAGTCATTTCTAACGACAAGCTCGTAATGGCTGGGAAGAGGTTAATACGACGCCTCCTGACTTTCTTACCTCCAGCGAAGCTGCTGTGTACACGATCCCATCTGTTTTATCAATAACTGCGCTTAATAAGGTTCAAGAAAATGCAATTCATTAGCCGTTTTACTGCTAAATTAGACATCTGCAATTACATTAAGAGATGTGTGCAGCCGGCTCGGTCCCTGAAGATCCTCGCAAGTTCACGCACAATACGGTACTATTTATATTTTATGCCGAAGCTTTAACAATTATCACATGGCTCTGTCTGTTCCCTAAAATCCCAGGATCCCTTCCTCTGTAATGCAGAATTGTTACCGCTGTCACTTTAAATCTGGGATGGTATTTTTTTTTTTCATATTAATTTTGTCCAAAATGCAATAAACATAAAAAAGGCAAAAAAAAAAGATTATCTAAATAAAATAAAAATAAAAAATAAAAAAAAAACAACAAATACAATATAAATAAACAAATCAATATTCACCTTTTTCGTTTCTTAGCCAGGCAAGATAAGATGCCAATGCCTCTCCTTACAAGGGAGCGGCACCTGACCACTGCAGACGATCTATGATCTGAGCAGTCACATGCTATACTGCTGTGATTGATGATGAAGCTTGAGATTGGCTGCAGTGGTTATATGACAGCTAGCTGTATACAAAGAACAGGGGGAGAGCCATAGCAATTATTTATGGCACTGTTCTTCAGCACTATATACTGCTGTTATGTATAGTGCTGAAGAACTGCAGTAGTATTATATCAGGTGCTGTTATTCAGCATTATGCGCTATTATTTATTATTATGCATTATATATTATGTATATGGCACTGTTATTCAGCACTATGTAGTACTATTATTTATAGCGCTATTGTTCAGCACCTTATAGGATTATTATTTATGAAATTATTATTCAGCATTATGTAGTATAGTACTATTATTTATGGCTCTGTAATACAGCAATGCACCGTACTATTGTTTATAACTCTGTTACTCAGCATTATGTGGTACTATCACACCTATCCTCAAAAAACCCTCTCTTGACCCATCCTCTGTATCTAGCTATCGCCCTATATCACTTCTCCCCTATGCCTCCAAACTACTGGAACAGCACATCTACCTTGAACTGTCCTCCCATCTCTCTTCCTGCTCCCTCTTTGACCGCCTACAATCAGGCTTCCGGTCACACCACTCCACTGAAACTGCCCTAACTAATGTCACCAATGACCTATTAACTGCCAAGAGCAAGCGACACTACTCTGTCCTCCTCCTCCTGGACCTGTCGGCTGCCTTTGACACAGTGGACCATTCCCTATTATTACAGACCCTCTCATCCCTTGGCATCACAGACTTGGCCCTATCCTGGATCTCATCATACCTAACAGACCGTACATTCAGCGTCTCCCACTCACACACCACCTCCTCACCTCGCCCCCTATCTGTCGGAGTCCCGCAAGGTTCAGTTCTAGGGCCCCTGCTCTTCTCCATTTACACCTTTGGCCTGGGACAGCTCATAGAATCTCATGGTTTTCAGTATCATCTCTATGCTGACGACACACAGATCTACATCTCTGGACCAGATATCACCTCCCTACTAACCAGAATCCCTCAATGTCTGTCCACTATTTCATCCTTCTTCTCCGCTAGATTTCTGAAATTTAACATGGACAAAACAGAATTCATCATCTATCCCCCATCTCACACGACCACCCAACGAACCTAACCATTACAGTAAACGGCTGCCCACTCTCCCCAGTCCCACGAGCTCGTTGTCTCAGGGTAATCCTTGACACTGATCTCACCTTCAAACCACATATCCAAGCCCTTTCCTCTTCCTGCCGACTTCAACTCAAAAATATTTCACGAATCCGTTCATTCCTCAACCAAGAATCTGCAAGAACCCTAGTCCATGCCCTCATCATCTCCCGCCTCGACTACTGCAACCTCCTGCTCTCGCACTCCTCCAATCTTTTGTAAACTCTGCTGCCCGACTAATCCACCTGTCCACCCGCTATTCCCCGGCCTCTCCCCTCTGTCAATACCTTCACTGGCTCCCCATTACCCAGAGACTCCAGTACAAAACCATAACATACAAAGCCATCCACAACCTGTCTCCTCCATACATCTGTGACCTCGTCTCCCGGTACTTACCTGCACACAACCTCCGATCCTCACAAGATCTCCTTCTCTACTCCCCTCTTATCTCCTCTTCCCACAATCACATACAAGATTTCTCTCGCGTATCACCCCTACTCTGGAACTCTCTACCACAACACATCAGACTCTTGCCTACCATCGAAACCTTCAAAAAGAACCTGAAGACCCACCTCTTCCGACAAGCCTACAACCTGCAGTAACCACCGATCGACCAAACCGCTGCTCTACCCTCACCTACTGTATCCTCACCCATCCCTTGTAGATTGTGAGCCTTCGCGGGCAGGGTCCTCTCTCCTCCTGTACCAGTTATGACTTGTATTGTTCAAGATTATTGTACCTGTTTTTATTATGTATACCCCTCCTTACATGTAAAGCACCATGGAATAAATGGCGCTATAATAATAAATACGATAATAATAATAATAATACTATTATTCATAGCACTGTTACTCAGCATTATGTGATACTATTATTTATAGCACTGTTACTCAGCATTATGTGATACTATTATTTATAGCACTGTTACTCAGCATTATGTGATACTATTATTTATAGCACTGTTACTCAGCATTATGTGATACTATTATTTATAGCACTGTTACTCAGCATTATGTGATACTATTATATATAGCACTGTTATTCAGCATTATGTGATATTATTATTTATAGCACTGTTACTCAGCATTATGTAGTACAATTATTTATGGCACTGTTATTCAGCATTATGTGATATTATTATTTATAGCACTGTTACTCAGCATTATGTAGTACTATTATTTAAGGCACTGTTATTCAGCATTATGTGATACTATTATTTATAGCAATGTTACTCAGCATTATGTGATACTATTATTTATAGCACTGTTACTCAGCATTATATAGTACTATTATTTATGGCACTGTTATTCAGCATTATGTGATATTATTATTTATAGCACTGTTACTCAGCATTATGTGATACTATTATTTATAGCACTGTTATTCAGCATTATGTGATACTATTATTTATAGCACTGTTACTCAGCATTATGTAGTACTATTATTTATGGCACTGTTATTCAGCATTATGTGATATTATTATTTATAGCACTGTTACTCAGCATTATGTGATACTATTATTTATAGCACTGTTATTCAGCATTATGTGATACTATTATTTATAGCACTGTTACTCAGCATTATGTAGTACTATTATTTATGGCACTGTTATTCAGCATTATGTGATATTATTATTTATAGCACTGTTACTCAGCATTATGTGATACTATTATTTATAGCACTGTTATTCAGCATTATGTGATACTATTATTTATGGCACTGTTACTCAGCATTATATAGTACTATTATTTATGGCACTGTTATTCAGCATTATGTGATTTTATTATTTATAGCACTGTTACTCAGCATTATGTGATACTATTATTTATAGCACTGTTATTCAGCATTATGTGATACTATTATTTATAGCACTGTTACTCAGCATTATGTGATGCTATTATTTATAGCACTGTTACTCAGCTGTTATGACCTGGTGGTTAGGAGCACCCGGCACGACCTGATAGTTAAACTCACACAGGACGAGCTCTGGGATGTGGGAGCTCTGCTGACCGGAAACCCTAATCCTATCACACACACTACAAATAGCCGTGGAGCGCTCCTGACTCTACCTAGGCGCCTTGTCACAGCCTAAGAGCTAACTAGCCCTAGAGATAGAAAATAAAGCCTACCTTGCCTCAGAGAAATTCCCCAAAGGAAAAGGCAGCCCCCCACATATATTGACTGTGAGTAAAGTTGAAAGTCACAAACGCAGAAATGAAACAGGCTTCAGCAAAGGGAGGCCAGACTTACTAAATAGACAGATGATAGGAAAGGTATCTTTGCGGTCAGCACAAAAAACTACAAAAGACCACGCAGAGTGTGCAAAAAAGACCTCCGCACCGACTCACGGTGCGGAGATGCCACTCTGCATCCCAGAGCTTCCAGCTAGCAAGACAAAATCATGATAACCAGCTGGACAAGGAAACAATGAACAAATAATAACTATCAGGAACTTAGCTTCTGCAGGAGAAGACAGGTCACCAGAAAGATCCAGGAGCGAACTGAACCAATGCAGGAACATTGACAGCTGGCATGGAGTAACGATCTGAGTGGAGTTAAATAGAGCAGCCAACCAAAGGATAAACCACGTCACCTGTGTAAGGAACCTCAGAAGCAGCAGCTTCACTCACAGCCACCAGAGGGAGCCCATAGACAGAACTCTCCGAAGTACCATTCACGACCACAGGAGGGAGTTCGACAACAGAATTCACAACAGTACCCCCCCCTTGAGGAGGGGTCACCGAACCCTCACCAGAGCCCCCAGGCCGATCAGGATGAGCCAAACGAAAGGCACGAACAAGATCGGCAGCATGGACATCAGAGGCAAATACCCAGGAATTATCTTCCTGACCATAACCCTTCCACTTGACCAGGTACTGGAGTTTCCGTCTCGAAATACGAGAATCCAAAATCTTCTCCATCACATACTCCAACTCCCCCTCAACCAACACCGGGGCAGGAGGATCAACGGATGGAACCACAGGCGCCACGTATCTCCGCAACAATGACCTATGGAACACATTATAGATGGCAAAAGAAGCTGGAAGGTCCAAACGAAATGACACAGGATTAAGAACTTCAGAAATCTTATATGGCCCAATGAAACGAGGCTTAAACTTAGGAGAGGAAACCTTCATAGGAACGTGACGAGATGACAACCAAACCAAATCCCCAACACGAAGTCGGGGACCAACACAGCGCCGGCGGTTAGCGATACGTTGAGCCTTCTCCTGGGACAATGTCAAATTGTCCACCACATGAGTCCAAATCTGCTTCAACCTGTCCACCACCGTATCCACACCAGGACAGTCCGAAGGCTCAACCTGCCCTGAAGAGAAACGATGATGGAAACCAGAATTACAGAGAAAAGGAGAAACTAATGTAGCGCGAGCTGGCCCGATTATTAAGGGCGAACTCAGCCAAAGGCAAGAAGGACACCCAATCATCCTGATCAGCAGAAACAAAGCATCTCAGATATGTTTCCAAAGTCTGATTAGTTCGTTCGGTTTGGCCATTAGAAAAAGACAAATCAATGCCCATGTTAGCACAAAAGGACCGCCAAAACCTCGAAACAAACTGGGAACCTCTGTCCGAGACGATGTTCTCTGCAATGCCATGCAAACGAACCACATGCTGGAAAAACAATGGCACCAAATCAGAGGAGGAAGGCAATTTAGACAAGGGTACCAAATGGACCATCTTAGAGAAGCGATCACAAACCACCCAAATGACCGACATCCTTTGAGAAACAGGGAGATCAGAAATAAAATCCATGGAAATATGCGTCCAGGGCCTCTTCGGGATCGGCAAGGGCAAAAGCAACCCACTGGCACGAGAACAGCAGGGCTTAGCCCGAGCACAAGTCCCACAGGACTGCACAAAAGAACGCACATCCCGTGACAAAGAAGGCCACCAAAAGGATCTAGCCACCAAATCTCTGGTACCAAAGATTCCAGGATGACCAGCCAACACCGAACAATGAACCTCAGAGATAACTCTACTAGTCCATCTATCAGGGACAAACAGTTTCTCCGTAGGACAACGGTCAGGTCTATCAGCCTGAAACTTCTGCAGCACATGCCGCAAATCAGGGGAGATGGCAGACAAAATTACCCCCTCTTTAAGAATACCCGCCGGCTCCAGAACACCCGGAGAGTCAGGCACAAAACTCCTTGACAGGGCATCAGCCTTCACATTCTTAGATCCCGGAAGGTATGAAACCACAAAATCAAAACGGGAGAAAAAGAGCGACCATCGAGCCTGTCTAGGATTCAGCCGTTTGGCAGACTCGAGATAAGTCAAATTCTTGTGATCCGTCAAGACCACCACGCGATGTTTAGCTCCTTCAAGCCAATGTCGCCACTCCTCGAATGCCCACTTCATGGCCAACAACTTTCGATTGCCAACATCATAATTGCGCTCAGCAGGCGAGAATTTTCTAGAAAAGAAGGCACAGGGTTTCATCACCAAGCCATCAGAACTTCTTTGCGACAAAACAGCCCCTGCTCCAATCTCAGAAGCATCAACCTCAACCTGAAACGGGAGCGAAACATCTGGCTGGCACAACACAGGGGCAGAAGAAAAACGATGCTTCAACTCCTGAAAAGCCTCTACAGCCGCAGAGGACCAATTGACCACATCAGCACCTTTCTTGGTCAAATCAGTCAACGGTTTAGCAATACTAGAAAAATTAGCGATGAAGCGACGATAAAAATTAGCAAAGCCCAGGAACTTCTGCAAGCTCTTCACAGATGTCGGCTGAGTCCAATCGTAAATGGCCTGAACTTTAACAGGTTCCATCTCGATAGTAGAAGGGGAAAAAATGAAACCCAAAAATGAAACCTTCTGAACTCCAAAGAGACACTTTGACCCCTTCACAAACAAGGAATTCGCACGAAGGACCTGGAACACCATTCTGACCTGCTTCACATGAGACTCCCAATCATCCAAAAAGACCAAAATGTCATCCAAATATACAATCATGAATCTATCCAGGTACTCTCGGAAGATGTCATGCATAAAGGACTGAAACACAGATGGAGCATTAGAAAGCCCGAATGGCATAACCAGGTACTCAAAATGGCCCTCGGGCGTATTAAATGCTGTTTTCCATTCATCACCCTGTTTAATTCGCACAACATTATACGCCCCTCGAAGATCTATCTTGGTGAACCAACTAGCCCCCTTAATCTGAGCAAACAAATCAGACAGCAGCGGCAAAGGATACTGAAATTTGACTGTGATCTTATTAAGAAGGCGGTAATCAATACAAGGTCTCAAAGAACCAGCCTTCTTGGCCACAAAAAAGAACCCTGCTCCCAATGGTGACGACGACGGACGAATATGACCCTTCTTCAACGATTCCTTTATATAACTACGCATAGCGGCGTGCTCTGGCACAGATAAATTAAACAGACGGCCCTTAGGAAACTTACTACCAGGAATCAAATTAATAGTACAATCGCAATCCCTATGAGGAGGTAGGGCACCGGAGTTGGGCTCTTCAAATACATCCCGGTAATCTGATAAAAACTCAGGGACTTCAGAAGGAGTGGAAGGCGAAATTGACAACAATGGAACATCACCATGTACCCCCTGACAACCCCAGCCGGACACAGACATAGATTTCCAATCCAACACTGGATTATGGACCTGTAGCCATGGCAACCCCAAAACGACCACATCATGCAGATTATGCAACACCAAAAAGCGAATATCCTCCTGATGTGCAGGAGCCATGCACATTGTCAATTGAGTCCAGTACTGAGGCTTATTCTTGGCCAAAGGAGTAGCATCAATTCCTCTCAATGGAATAGGATACTGCAAGGGCTCCAAGAAAAAACCACAGTGCCTGGCAAACTCCAAGTCCATCAAATTCAGGGCAGCGCCTGAATCCACAAATGCCATTACAGAATAGGACGACAGAGAGCAAATCAGAGTAACGGACAAAAGAAATTTAGACTGTACCGTACCAATGGTGGCAGACCTAGCGAACCGCTTAGTGTGCTTAGGACAATCGGAGATAGCATGAGTGGATTCACCACAGTAAAAACACAGCCCATTCCGACGTCTGTGTTCTTGCCGTTCAGCTTTGGTCAAAGTCCTATCACATTGCATAGGCTCAGGCCTATGCTCAGAGAATACCGCCAGATGGTGCACAGCTTTGCGCTCACGCATGCGCCGATCGATCTGAATGGCTAAGGACATAGACTCATTCAGACCAGCAGGCGTGGGAAATCCCACCATGACATCCTTAAGGGCTTCAGAAAGACCCTTTCTGAAAATTGCCACCAGGGCACATTCATTCCACTGAGTAAGCACAGACCACTTTCTAAACTTCTGACAGTACACCTCCGCTTCATCCTGACCCTGACACAAAGCCAGCAAGATTTTCTCTGCCTGATCCACTGAATTTGGTTCATCATAAAGCAATCCAAGTGCCAGAAAAAACGCATCAACATCACGCAATGCAGGATCTCCTGGCGCAAGGGAAAATGCCCAGTCTTGAGGGTCACCACGCAACAAAGAAATAATGATTTTTACTTGTTGAACGGGGTCACCAGAGGAGCGGGGTTTCAAAGCTAGAAACAGTTTACAATTATTTTTGAAATTCAGGAATTTAGATCTATCCACAGAAAACAAATCAGGAATTGGAATTCTAGGCTCTAACATCGGATTCTGAACCACAAAATCTTGAATGTTTTGTACCCTTGCAGTGAGATGATCCACACAAGAGGACAGACCTTGAATGTCCATATCTACACCTGTGTCCTGAACCACCCAAAGGTTTAGGGGAAAAGAAAGACAAAACACAGTGCAAAGAAAAAAAAATGGTCTCAGAACTTCTCTTATCCCTCTATTGAGATGCATTAATACTTTTGGCCAGCTGTACTGTTATGACCTGGTGGTTAGGAGCACCCGGCACGACCTGATAGTTAAACTCACACAGGACGAGCTCTGGGATGTGGGAGCTCTGCTGACTGCAAGCCCTAATCCTATCACACACACTAGAAATAGCCGTGGAGCGCTCCTGACTCTACCTAGGCGCCTTGTCACAGCCTAAGAGCTAACTAGCCCTACAGATAGAAAATAAAGCCTACCTTGCCTCAGAGAAATTCCCCAAAGGAAAAGGCAGCCTCCACATATATTGACTGTGAGTAAAGATGAAAGTCACAAACGCAGAAATGAAACAGGTTTCAGCAAAGGGAGGCCAGACTTACTAAATAGACAGAGGATAGGAAAGGTAACTTTGCGGTCAGCACAAAAAACTACAAAAGACCACGCAGAGTGTGCAAAAAAGACCTCCGCACCGACTCACGGTGCGGAGATGCCACTCTGCATCCCAGAGCTTCCAGCTAGCAAGACAAAATCATGATAACCAGCTGGACAAGGAAACAATGAACAAATAATAACTATCAGGAACTTAGCTTCTGCAGGAGAAGACAGGTCACCAGAAAGATCCAGGAGCGAACTGAACCAATGCAGGAACATTGACAGCTGGCATGGAGTAACGATCTGAGTGGAGTTAAATAGAGCAGCCAACCAAAGGATAAACCACGTCACCTGTGTAAGGAACCTCAGAAGCAGCAGCTTCACTCATAGCCACCAGAGGGAGCCCATAGACAGAACTCGCCGAAGTACCATTTACGACCACAGGAGGGAGTTCGACAACAGAATTCACAACACTCAGCATTATGTGATACTATTATTTATGGCACTGTTATTCAGCATTATGTGATACTATTATTTATAGCACTGTTATTCAGCATTATGTGATACTATTATTTATAGCACTGTTACTCTGCATTATGTGATGCTATTATTTATAGCACTGTTACTCAGCATTATGTGATACTATTATTTATAGCACTGTTACTCAGCATTATGTGATACTATTATTTATAGCGCTGTTACTCAGCATTATGTAGTACTATTATTTAGGGCACTGTTACTCAGCATTATGTGATAGTATTATTTATGGCACTGTTATTCAGCATTATGTAGTACTATTATTTATATCACTGTTACTCAGCATTATGTAGTACTATTGTCAAGGTAAAAATATATGTCTTTATACACTTTTGTACTTTTATATATTCTTATGCTGTGAAACAATAAGTTTTTCCCTTTATGCTCACTAATGCAAATTTAACTGTATTTAAGATGGCTGCCAGTATTCACCTTTGCCCCACTTTCAGGCTGAAGGAACAAGTTGCACATTCCAGAAGGACAAGTAACATTTCTCTGGAATTCGAAACTGGACAAGATGTAGACAAAGGAAGATTCATCAGAAGATGCCAGAGCCAATCAGAAGGACTGAATACTAGATACATTGCTTAACCCCTGCCTATCCCCGCCCTCTGCACACCTTCCCCCAATAGATCATATAATGCTGTGTATTAGAAAATAAAATCAGTTGCTGTGACGTTCCCACTACGTGTGGACACACGAGCATGCTATGAGTTTGAACCAGCATTGTGTCTGACTCATTCTTATCCGGTACCAACATGCTTTAAATCTGATTTGGAATGACTGGTGGATGAAGGGTATTGTCGTGACAACCCCGACAATTTGGCGCCCAACGTGGGGCGTGGCCCGCGATCCGAGACCCCCTGGACCCATGCCTGGACGTCCGTGGACGACACCCGTAGTGGCTGACCTCGAGGACTGATCACCCTCTAAACACGGTAAGTGGAGATCGCATACTATGTATGTGTCACACTTGCCAGTGTTTCAGCCATTATTGGTTAGTCTGTGGTCTCCTTGGGTCTGGGGTGTGACCGGTCGAGTGGTGAGACCGAGCGCGATCTCGTGCCACGCTTCGAACCAGCAACTGAGAGACGCCGCACTCTGCGCGTCCTCGTGTACACCACGCCTCCTCCACCGGTCATTGTACTCCATTCAACCACCCTACCCATGACTGTTGCCTAGTAGTGATAGAGTGAAAGATTGAGGAAGTTTGTGGATTGGGGGCGGCTGAGAGAAGGGATAGGAGACGCAGCCTCTGTGATATTGTACCAACTAGGTAATTAAGACGTCCCGAGAGGGGACCACCTGTTTTTCTGTGGAGGGCTCTCACTAGGAGACCGCCTCCCGACTGGTTAGAATATCGTGACAGGGTAGACTGTTAATCACGGGTGTTCAGGGGTTAGGGACAGGATATCGAGCGCGAGGCTCTTTATTCATAACACGTCGAGCGCGAGGCTCCGTGTTGTTTTTTGAAGGGAAACCTGTGTTGTTACGGCTGTCAGTGATCCTGGGCTGCAGCAGGGCATAGTATTCTGTGAGTCATGTTGCGTCTCTTATGGCAGAAGAAGTCCTTGCCCCACGAGTTAGATGAGGATGCTGTGGAAGTCAAGACAATAGTAGAGTCACGGGAGGGCAAGAAGGCAGTCAAGAATGTTGAAAGATGAAGGACTGTTAGAACAAGTGCAAGCTCATCTGCGAGTTGCGCGAGGTTTAAAGAACGAGCAAAGAGGTTGATGGAGAGGGAGGATGAGAGGATGCAGAGCCCGTGTTTGGCTGTAAAATACCTCAATTATTAGTTTTTCTGAGGTGTTCTGGCATAGGAACTGTGTGAAGGTTTTGTAGAAATTAATTGAGTCTGAGAACTGCTGTATTTCGTCACTCTGTGTGGTTTTCCGAGACACCCAATGGGAGGGGTGAACCCCTGCGCGAATTGTTTTTTTGACTTCTCCTCTTTGTGCTGCCGGCCAGAGAAAGGGGGGCCAAAGTTTCCAGAAGAACTTAACCCAGTCTGTATCAGCAGCTGCAGCGATCCTCACTCGCTCTCTAGTCCCCCTCCCCTCGCAGCTTCAAAGACACAACTCGCAGCTCGCTTTCTTATCAGTGGCCCAAGAAGCAGAAGACTTCAGCTCCAGCTCCCCCTCCCTTACACAAATCCAGTCTTACGCTCCAATATTCATTTTAACCCTGTGTCTGGAAATCTCCCTCACCATGTTAATTCTCAGACCAAGATAGGACAGATGGATTTGTAAATATTGCGGTCAGACAAACCCAGACTGGAGAAATGCTTGTATAATCTGTGCTGCAACTCGACCTAAGTGAATTACACTGATTCCTGTCCAGATAAGATCACATGTAGTGATGTAGTGATATAAGAAGCTGACACAGGATTGTGGGTAGTGGGGACATTAACTTTTGGGAGTAGGCTGACAGTAATCCTTTTGGGAAGGAGCTGTAGACCAGCATGTCATGTCACCCCCAACCGGTCATCTAGTCACCCCCACCACCAGAGAACCAACCACACCAGGTAGTGTAAGACAGATACAGGAGTATTATCCCTGGAAGCCCTCTGACTAGCTAGCTACGCTAAAATAATTGGCTGACCCTGAGAACAAACCTTTCCCATTATACAGACAAAGATAATATGATGGACGTATAAGTGCACCTGAGCAGACCTAGAGAGTTGGTGAGCCAAGATGATGGTCAGATGGTCCTTACGTTATATAACCCCTATGTAGATGAGTATAATGAGATGTGTTATAAAAAAAAAATAAAAAATAGGGGGGATAGTGTCTCTAACCCTGTCAGTTAAAATATTCCTATGTTATGTTGCTTCAGTATGTGGGTAATTTATTTATTTATTTATTTTTTTTGTTTTTTGTTGTGTGCACAGACAGAGCAGGAAGCCATTGTTGCCACTGTTAGTTTTCGCAAGTATCTGGCAGATCTGAACTGTCGGGCTTCGGCCTTGAAACTTCGGTTCTGCCTTGGTCAAGTGATATTTTTGGGTCACTGTCTCCTTCAGGGTGCCAGACACCTCAGAAGAAAGTAAAAAAAAATAGCCGTCAGCTCCCTTCCATTCCCAAAAGATGTGACTGAGCTCCAGCGTTTCCTTGGACTATGTACTTATTGTTGTCAGTGGATACCGGACGCATCCCGCATAATGCAACCTCTCTACAAGGCCCTGAAAGACTGTTCAAGATGTGCTGATGATTTTGGCAGATTTCACACATGATACGCTGTTACTACGGAAGACACTGTAGTGCACGGAGCTGCACTCACTCCCTCCCACCCTGTCAGCACAAGAAGCAGAACGTCAGGCTCTGTCTACTGCATGTACTTTGGCCAAGGACAGGCGGGCTCATAAATACACAGACTCACTGTAAGCATTTGGTATTGTTCATGATTTCGGAGCCTATGAACCAATCGAGGATTTGTTACTACCGCCGGGACTCAGTGAAGAATGTTGAAGTTGTTAAAGCCCTCATGGACTCAATCGAATTACCTACCCAGGTGGCCATTATCAAAGTTAAGGAGCACGGTACCATGGAACAGTCCACAGACTGTTGGTAACGCCTCTGCGGATATGCAAGCAAAAGCTGCTGCTCTCCTACCCGTTGAACAGACCATACCAGCTATGGTGACCACACGCTCTCAGCGTAAACAGTTACAAGAAACACTGACTCTACAGGAACCTGATGATCTATGACAGACTGAGGTTTTCTACCAGACCCCGCGAGACCGCTTAATGACGATGCAGAGAATGTCTCCAAAGGAAGAAGTGAAGCAGTGGAAGCTGATGGAGCATGTATGGACAATGGTCTCTGGAAAAAGGACCAACTTGTGTGTTTCCCTAAGCGGATGTACCCTGCTATTGCCATGTGGGCGCATGGGCCCACACATCGAGGTATCTGTCAGACCTGCTAACCAGGTCAACTTCAACGTGTACCCCCGAAGTATCTTGCTAAGCCCGACTATCCTTTCCAAAGGCTCCAGGTGGACCTCATCACGTTGCCGAAGTCTGGAAGGTATGAATATTGAAGACACAAAAGAGAATAGTAAAACCAAAAACACTCAGTTTGAAAAAATGTTGCAGTAATCCGCAAGTGCTAGTAAAAGATGTAAAAAACAGGGTATTTGGTTGATACGTTTTTTGCAAAAAATGTATGCTAAGCTGCTCTACCAATCTTCACGGTATACCCTTATCAGAGCAGTCCTAACTAATGTATGTAATCCCTATCTGATGTATTTAAAAACCTGATCATCTGTATATAACCTGTGTGAACAGGGTTCAGAGAGGAAAAATCCATGTGTGCATACAGAGTAGAACAGCTTTTGTGCAGATAGCCCAAGAGGAGTGGTGGAACTCCCCAGTCTTGTAGACACAAGACATGTTCTCCAGTTGGCCAGAAGCATTCCCCGTTACCAACGTGACTGCAAAGACCACAGCAAAGAAACTGGTGATGGAAGTTATATGCAGATATGGTGTTCCAGAAGTTGCTGAAAGTGACCAAGACCCGGCCTTTCCTTCTCATGTGTATCAGGAGGTTCTGACAATGTTTGGATCCACTGTAGCACTCCGTACCATCCACAATCTAGTGGGAAAGTTAAGAGGCTGAACGGCACACTGAAGGGACAATTGACCAAAATGATGCAGGAGACTACGGCTCCATGGCCAGGGCTCTTACATATTCGTACTACCCCTATTGCAAAATATGGCCTGTCCCCATAGGAGATATTGTTTGGTGCTAGGTTCTCAGTTGTAAATTTTCAGTCTCAGTAGTTGTCAGAAGAAACTGACCGTGCTGTTCAATATGTTATTCAGCTTAGTAAAAAATGTTGCTAACACCCATGTTTTAGTTTCTTTTTCCCTTCCAGATTCAGCAGAAACCGATATTTGTCACAATTTGAAGCCTGGTGGTTTTATGGTCGTGAAAAGCTATGTCAGTAAAACTTGAAGGAAAGAGCACCTGGATCTACGCTTCACACTGCAAAAGAGACCGAACCAGTGCTTAGTCACAGTGGTGATCGAAGGAAAATGTTGTTGTTGTTTTTGGTCCTGAGGCCAGGGGCCATCCTCGACCCTACCTTTCCGGCCCCTATTGTAAATAAGAATTCCGGTGCCACTATTCTCTGGGTAAACCTAACGGCCCCGGTAAATATCTGGTGATTTGATTTCTGCGATGTAGTCAAGTGCCCCGAGACTCAGCGGGTGGTAGAGGGAATTATCCAGTATTATATATGTGTTACCAGAGATAACAATTGTGCTGGGAAGATATTTTCATAATGTGTTTAATAGTGGATACTATGGGAATTTAGGCCATATACAGCTCCAGGATATTAGCTTCAGACCAACCAAGGCCCCCGTTACCAGTACAGCTAAACCAGGCCCAGGTGAACGTTTGCAAAATATAGTTAGCGAAGTAATCCCCATTCCAGGTCTTAGTTGGCAAGAAGTCTTCTCCATAGAAACACAAACAGCCCCAAGGACAAATTTATGGTTAGAATGGGTAAGATACAATGTCAGATTATGTCCCACTAATTCATGAAGCACCTAAACTAAAGGTCCCAGGAGGGATAACCGTATTTGCTGATAATTATACATGTTATAATTCCCATGACACAACAGGTACACCAGTAGGGGTCTTCGAGACAGGGTTCTGCAAAGAGAACAGTTCCCTGGATACTGATTTCCTAACTAAACATACACAGTACATGTACGACATTTATTGGTTGTGTGGAGATGGTAAGCTCCGTCCTAGGTTGCCTAATGCCTGGACAGGTCAATGTACCCTTGTTAAACTAGCAGTTCAAGATTCTACCTTGGGATCCGGAGACACCTGATGAATATACCAGAAAGAGGAGAAGTCTCGATCAGCTCCATATGAGTTATGAAGAAGATCCATTGGTATATGTCGATGGCATTGGAGTACCAAGGGGGGTGCCTGACCAATTTAAAGCCGAGAACCAGATCTATGCTAGCTTTGTTTCTTTAATCCCACAGGTGCAGATTAATAAAATGTTGATTGGATCAATTACATATATTACAGTGAACAAAGGTTTGTCAATTTTACCTCTGATGCTTTCCAGGGTATAGTTGAGGAATTGGGCCCTAACACTAGAATGACCCTCCAAAACTGACTCGCCCTTGATATGATCTTAGCTGAGAAAGTAGGAGTCTGTGGGATGGTGGGAGAGGAATGTTGTACCTATATCCCTCAGAACTCTGGGGTAAATGGAAAGACCATGATAGCCCTTAAAAAGATCAATGGGTTAGCAGCAGAATTAAAAACTAATGCTGGAGTAGACACATCTTTCTTTTCCGGTTGGTTGGGTGGGCTCAAAGGATTCCTTCAACAAGCTTGTCTAGTACTGATTGCCCTTCTTGTAGTTGGATCGATAATCCTCTGTTGTGTTATTCCCCTGTATAAAAAGGTTATCACTGAGGCAACTCCGACTGGCACCTTCCTCAACCAAGAAGTAGACCCACTAGAGTGCGATGGCACTGATCCAGGGGAAATCCCCAAGTACGTCCCCCTCAAGAAGATAGACAAAACCCCCAATTCTCAGATGATGCTAAGAGATTTAGTTTAGGGACAGCGGGAGAACTCCATGTGAAGCTAGTGAAGGGTTCAGCTGCCTGGAGGCCTCTCACAAGGGGAGAGCTTCTGAGGTGTCTGGATGAAGAAATCCACCTCCCCTTTCCCCATCACATGGACAGTCTCGAAGGAACTTTCTTTTTAGGGAAAAACTTAGTGTTTAGGGGGGATTGTCAAGGTAAAAATATATGTCTTTATACACTTTTGTACTTTTATATATTCTTATGCTGTGAAACAATAAGTTTTTCCCTTTATGCTCACTAATGCAAATTTAACTGTATTTAAGATGGCTGCCAGTATTCACCTTTGCCCCACTTTCAGGCTGAAGGAACAAGTTGCACATTCCAGAAGGACAAGTAACATTTCTCTGGAATTCGAAACTGGACAAGATGTAGACAAAGGAAGATTCATCAGAAGATGCCAGAGCCAATCAGAAGGACTGAATACTAGATACATTGCTTAATCCCTGCCTATCCCCGCCCTCTGCACACCTTCCCCCAATAGATCATATAATGCTGTGTATTAGAAAATAAAATCAGTTGCTGTGACGTTCCCACTACGTGTGGACACACGAGCATGCTATGAGTTTGAACCAGCATTGTGTCTGACTCATTCTTATCCGGTACCAACATGCTTTAAATCTGATTTGGAATGACTGGTGGATGAAGGGTATTGTCGTGACGACCCCGACACTATTATTTGTAGCACTGTTACTCAGCATTATGTGATACTATTATTTATGGCACTGTTACTCAGCATTATGTGATACTATTATTTATAGCACTGTTACTCAGCATTATGTAGTACTATTATTTATAGCACTGTTATTCAGCATTATGTGATAATATTATTTAAGGCACTGTTACTCAGCATTATGTGATACTATTATTTATAGCACTGTTACTCAGCATTATGTGATACTATTATTTATAGCACTGTTACTCAGCATTATGTAGTACTATTATTTATAGCACTGTTATTCAGCATTATGTGATGCTATAATTTATAGCACTGTTACTCAGCATTATGTGATACTATTATTTAAGGCACTGTTACTCAGCATTATGTGATACTATTATTAATAGCACTGTTATTCAGCAATATGTAGTACTATTATTTATGACACTGTTATTCAGCATTATGTGATACTATCATTTATAGCACTGTTATTCAGCATTATGTAGCACTATTATTTATGGCACTGTTATTCAGCATCATGTAGTACTATTATTTATGACACTGTTATTCAGCATTATGTAGTACTATTATTTATGACACTGTTATTCAGCATTATGTAGTACTATTATTTATGACACTGTTATTCAGAATTATGTAGTACTATTATTTATGACACTGTTACTCAGCATTACATACTACTATTGATTACACTTTATACTGAGGTTTCTCCTTGTGGAGAGTGACATACTGACTTTGGCATGTCACTCTTCATAAGGAGAAATGTTACCTCTAAGGGTGCGTGTCCACGGTCCAGATTGTCGGCGCTTTGGGCGGAGTGGAAAACCTGCTCCGCCCAAAGCGCCGCCCCCTTCTGTACACACGGTGATTCCGGATGTGTTCATTGAACACATGCGGAATCGCCGCACCCTATACATAGGGCTGTGTTATTTACCTTCCGGAGATGGAGCGTCGCCGCAAGGTAAACAGACATGCTGCGGTCTAAAAAGACGCACCGCATATCCGGGAACTCAGGGCCGCCGGATGCGTGTTCGCACGCATAGAGGAGACGGGATTTCATAAAATCCCCTCCACTATGCAGTAACATCTGGGCGCAGCGGTCAGTCCGCAGCTAATCCGGAAGTAACCTGGCCCGTAGACACATACCCTTAGACCTCAGTCCAGAGCCTCTCACCTAGCCAAATCAGTTCTCACACTTTGTACTGATGAGGGCCAACAGCCCGAAACACAGTGTCTGCGAATTGAGATTCTGATTTGGCTTTTTATCCCAACTCATGTTGCAAGACTCGTTAAAGAGTCGATAGTGACTTGTAGGATCGCTGCTTCCAACAGGTGGCGCTATAGACTTTAAGTCCTCTTCCTCTCTGAAGAGGCAATTTGGATATTACATTTCCAAGAGGAGCATTGCATGGCGAATAAGCCTCCTCACCCTGTCTATGATTAGGTACTACAATAAATAAATCCAGTCTAATTTAGTACACAGAATGAATAAATTACAGACAAAAAATTCCAGTTTAATAATGGCACTCACCAGATCGGCAGAACTCATCGACCTCCTGATGGACCATGTCCTTCACTCGATTGCTGTAGGACAGCCTTGAGTCTTGGTCGTAAGCTTTCAAGGTCTCACTAGAGCTATAGGACTTGGGTTGTAATTTGCTGTCATCACTGTCAGCCGAGGAACTGGTATATCGACGCTCTGTGTCGCGCCGTCTGGTCAGGGATCGGTAAGGTTTCCTCTCTTTCACATCCATGGCACGGTGCTTCTCCTCAACATTGAACAGAATTTTTCTCGGGGAGGGAAGAGAGGAACCGGAGGTGTCACTGTGAACAAGACAAAAACATATCCACAAGATGAGAATAAATTTCATGGACCTCCACTGGGTCTACACAAGACAAACCAAGCATAAAAGAAGAGGTCAAGACAACTCAACCCATTTGCCTGGAGCATGACCAGTCCAACCATCACCAGTGTGATATCACTATGGATTTAGATTAATGTCTGCTGAGGACCTCGTGTCTTGGTGCCACCATTTTGGCCTCATAGATCTAGGGGCATGGCATCAGATGATATCTATTTGCCAGTAGGTAATTCATTTAATGTTCCTTGCTTTACATTACATCAGGGGGCTGTAATGATGGTCCACAGATTTCCCCGATTCTGGTCAACTTCAGGACCCAATGTTAAGAGGCTTCTGGAGGAAGTAGGGTGAAAAATTGGAGAGGTCTGATCTAGGGTTTGTATTGTGTTTTTTTTTCCCCCATCTTGGGTCTCCATTAATTTTGTCATCTGTTCTGGTGTCCAAATTTATTTATGGATCTGAATTAATTTTGAAGTCTGGATAACTTTTGGATTAACATACAGATGCAAAACCTAGAGGATAAAGAAACAAGATAGAAGAAGAAGAATCAACACCTTTAAAATGTCAGCTGGAGAAGGATGTTATCAATACCATGGATGGCAAGAAGAACAAACAAATCAATTTTGGGTCAAATCAACCCAGACATGCCACTGCAAGCAAGGAACACCAAGCTATGATTTGTCTACCTTGGACACATGTAAAGTGACCTCCAAGGATGGAGGAGGACATCATGGTTTGAAGAAAAGAAGGAACAAGGCGAAGAAGAAGACCAACAACTTGATGGCCTGATACCATCAAGATAATGGTAAAGAAGACCCTGGTGGACCTATTTAGGCTTGCAAAAGATAGATTCCTACAGCAGCATTCATCCATCAAGTCACCATTGCTCAAGACTGAGCAGAAGACCATTAAATAAATAAAATGACTTGTCCAGCAAGTATGTTGTTAGCGTAACATTTTCTGTAGCACTCGTAAATGCTTGGGGCAGGGAGATACAGTTTACTATGGGGGTCAAGTAATTTAGAAAATCACCCCTGCTTGGCCTCCATATGGAATAAGATTATTATCTTATAAGCCAGTGACGCTCCCCTACCAACACTGAATCCTACCGGAACACGCACACAACATGCTAATGTCCATAATGATATTAGTTTCCATCCATAATCATATACATCTCAGAAACATATGTGCTGTTCCATATGATCTAACACCATTAATAATAATTATGCATGATGAAAAAATTGCTGACATTTGGGTATGTTGTACATTGCTGCTATTTCATTAAGATTAATGGCAATGAAACCGGGCCAGCTGACAAAGAACACATGGTGAATGGGGACGTCTTACTTTTCACGCAAAATATTTGAACCTGTATTGTTCTCATAGTTTTTCCCATAAAACAACCGCTAACCATGTTTAGATTTTTTCATAGATCTATTTTCTCAAAGACCAACCTGGAGCATGGGTTCTTTTAAAAAATCATGCATAGACCAATATACAAGCCAAGTACTCATCCCAAGACAGCAAGTCCTCAAAAAAGACCTGGTGGACACCAGCTTTGCCATCAAGTAGAAGACTAGAAAAGTATAGAGAATGGGCACAATCTCTGTTGGCTAATATTACATTGATTGTGAATAAGGGATCACTCCAATGATGGGTGAACAGTAGTGATGGATGAGATACTCCATCAAGGATTTGGGTGGGTCTCCTTGATAGAATTTTGCTCGATTCGAGAACCGACCACTCGAGTAGCTTACTGCTCGCTCATCACTGGTGAACAGTACAGAGCCACTGGACATTCACCTTCAAAGTCTTTAGTAGTTCCCTCTCTGGTACATATTCCTTGAATAATGCTTATCGAAATTCCAAGATAATTAATGATTGGCAAAATATTTCCAGAACCAAGATCTTACGAACTATTGAATTCGATAAATCTTTTATTGACTTACAACGATAATTACCTTCCAGTCTTTTAGGGTCTTAGTATGAACATTTATTGTCACTAGGGTACAGAACATGAATAATTTGGGGTTTGAAGACTAGGAGATCTACAAGGGGACAAATAGTGAGTCATAAAGTAAGGTATTCTGGAGTTTGGAACCTTGATGTCCATGTAAATTACTTTCAGATCGCCCATAGACCATGAATGTCTAGGAGGTCCTCGTTCTGCTCTGCAGTGATGTTATAAAATGTACTGCATAGTAGAGCAGCTGTGACTTTACATTGGGATCCGGCCAGTGTCAGACTGAAGAACATTGGGCCCACCAGAGGATTTGATTCTGAGGGCCCACTTTTCTCCCCCACTGAAAAGCCCCATAGCAACTGCAAGGGTTGCACTAAGAACTCTCCGAAAGGTGAAGCCAAGGCCCACCAGAGGATTCTCTGGTTCTCTGGTGGGCCAGTCCAACCCTGGATCTGGCTGTCAGACACAGTTGACTCTTCATAGAGAAGGCAGAGATGGTTTGTTACCGTCTTTGCTTTCTGGATCACTGTATACACAGCGCTAAACAAGTGCTCTATATAAAGAACAAGAAGTGACGACAGGGAGGTGAGCATAGTGAGGGAGCTGCTGGTTCCTAGGAAACACCATCAGCTCTTCTTTGCAGCCAAGAGGCTGAATTTCCACTGTTACTGGGGCTAACAGGGTCTGTACCACAGGACTGGAGTATAGCAAATGTGGTGCCAATATTCAAAAAGGGGACAAAAACTGAACTCGGAAATTATAGGCCAGTAAGCTTAACCTCTACTGTGGGTAAAATCCTGGAGGGCATTCTAAGGGATGCTATGCTGGAGTATCTGAAGAGGAATAACCTCATGACCCAGGATCAGCACGGGTTTACTAGGGACCGTTCATGTCAGACTAATCTGATCAGTTTCTATGAAGAGGTAAGTTCCGGATTGGACCAAGGGAACCCAGTGGATGTAGTGTATATGGACTTTTCAAAAGCTTTTGATACGGTGCCACAAAAAAGGTTGATACATAAAATGAGAATAATGGGGATAGGGGAAAATATGTGCAAGTGGGTTGAGAGCTGGCTCAGGGATAGGAAACAAAGGGTGGTTATTAATGGAGCACACTCGGACTGGGTAGCGGTTAGCAGTAGGGTACCACAGGGGTCAGTATTGGGCCCTCTTCTTTTTAACATATTTATTAATGACCTTGTAGGGGGCATTCAGAGTAGAATTTCAATATTTGCAGATGACACTAAACTCTGCAGGGTAATCAATACAGAGGAGGACAATTTTATATTACAGGATGATTTATGTAAACTAGAAGCTTGGGCTGATAAATGGCAAATGAGCTTTAATGGGGATAAATGTAAGGTCATGCACTAGGGTAGACGTAATAAGATGTATAATTATGTGCTTAATTCTAAAACTCTGGGCAAAACCGTCAATGAAAAAGACCTGGGTGTATGGGTGGATGACAAACTCATTTTCAGGGGCCAGTGTCAGGCAGCTGCTACAAAGGCAAATAAAATAATGGGATGCATTAAAAGAGGCATAGATGCTCATGAGGAGAACATAATTTTACCTCTATACAAGTCACTAGTTCGACCACACTTAGAATACTGTGCACAGTTCTGGTCTCCGGTGTATAAGAAAGACATAGCTGAACTGGAGCGGGTGCAGAGAAGAGCGCCCATATTATTAGAGGACTGGGGGGTCTGCAATACCAAGATAGGTTATTACACTTGGGGCTATTTAGTTTGGAAAAACGAAGACTAAGGGGTGATCTTATGTTAATGTATAAATATATGAGGGGACAGTAGAAAGACCTTTCTGATGATCTTTTTAATCATAGACCTGAAACAGGGACAAGGGGGCATCCTCTGCGGTTGGAGGAAAAAAGGTTTAAGTATAATCACAGACGCGGATTCTTTACTGTAAGAGCAGTGAGACTATGGAACTCTCTGCCGTATGATGTTGTAATGAGTGATTCATTACTTAAATTTAAGAGGGGACTGGATACATTTCTGGAAAGGTATAATGTTACAGGGTATATACACTAGATTCCTTGATAGGGCGTTGATCCAGGGAACTAGTCTGATTGCCGTATGTGGAGTCGGGAAGGAATTTTTTTCCCCAATGTGGAGCTTACTCTTTGCCACATGGGTTTTTTTTGCCTTCCTCTGGATCAACATGTTAGGGCATGTTAGGTTAGGCAATGGGGTGAACTAGATGGACTTAAAGTCTTCCTTCAACCTTAATAACTATGTAACTATGTAATTTACCAGCTCTAGTTATGGGGGAAATCAGATAAAATAAAAGTATGTAAAAGTAATAAAAATATGTTGAAATGCCCACAAAATATCTATTATGACCTTATGGGGGGCACAATGTCATGCATTGTAGAGCAACTACATGCTATATTGCAGCTACGGGAGATGAGAGCCGACTGTCAGACACAGCCAGACTCCCCACAGAGAAGGCTGGCATTCTTTTTCACCGTGTATGACCACTAAATTGCTGTTGATACAGAACAAGTGCTCTGCATAAAGTAATAGGAAGGGCTAATGGCTTTAACTCACCCAGTCTCTGGACCCAGTCAGCTCTGCTATGCAGCTGGAAAGCTGAACTTATCAGCTAAAAAATCAGGTAAAAAAAACCCCAAGTATTTAAATGATTAAATAACCTCTAAAGATATTTTATGACATTATGAAGGTGGGGAGGGGGCATAATGTGTGAAATAAATGGAAAAAAATAAACAGTAGGAAAAAAAATACTTGACACAAAAAAAGGCTGCGGCCAATCCAAATCGCTGTTACTAACCCCCTCACTCCCCCCCCCCCAAAAAAAAAATATATATATATATATATTGAAAGCTAAAGCACTGATATGTATAGTACAAGTGATGAGATGTTCTCAGACTATTAAAAAAAATAAAAAGTAAAAGAAAAAAGTTTTAAAAAATATGAAAATATTAAAAGAAAAAAGCATAAAACTTAAAATCACCTGCTGGCTCCATGAAAAATAAAACAATTTAAAAAAGAAATATACATGTTTGGCATCACCGAGTTTCTAAAAGTCCAGTCTATCAAAATATAAAGTAAATTAATCCAATCGGTAGTGAAAAAAAATTCAAAACTCAAGAATTAAGTTTTTTTTGCCTGCTTCATTATTGAAATAAGTGGCAATCAAAACATGGCACATACTCCAAAATTGGATCAGTAAAAACATCGGCTCAGGGAGCAAAAATTAAGCCCACATACAGCCGCAGATCCCCAAAATGAAAAAGTTACAGGTCTCAGAAAATGGTAACAAACGCAACATTTTTTTTTCTTGACACAAAAAAAAAAAAAAAAGTTATGGCTCTTGGAAGAAAGGGATGGAAAAAAATGAAAAAATAAAATAAACTGGAAAATCGGCATTTCATGAAGGAGTTGTTTATTTATTTTTTATACCGTGATTATTATTAAAAGACAGAAAGATTAAACTTGCAATAGTCAAAAAGGAGCTACGGTGTTTTCAGGAAGAATTTTCGTCAGGCTCGTTATCATCAGAGGCAGGATTACAATAATCGATAACACCTCTCTCCACCAATCACAGTAAGTGATGTCACAGCTCACCTGCTCACAATTGCCTTTGCACACGCTCATTAGATGCTTCAGTACAAACGATCGGTCCAGAATCTGTTCATTGCTGCTAATGTACATGTGCATTTCCTGAATTAACAGAAAGTATGATTCTACAAAAAAAATATCCCTGGTGGCCTGTTTGTGAATAGCAAAAAAATTCCAAAACTTTTATTTCTAACTAGCTGAAGAGCCCGGCGTTGCCTGGGCATAGTAAATATCTGTGGTTAGTTATAGCACCTCACTTCTCTTATTTTCCCATCACGCCTCTCATTTTCCCAATCACATCTTTCATTTTCCCAATCACATTTCTCATTTTCTCCCTCACTCCTCTCATTCCCCCCTAACACTTGTCATTTCGACCTCACATCTGTCATTTTCCGATCACTACACTATTTTCCCTCACTCCTCTCATTTTGCACTCACACCTTTTCATTTTCACCTCACACCTCTCATTTTCACCTCAGTATATACATGTTTGTCATCTCCCTTATATATATTATACACCTGTATGTCATCTCCTATATATAGTATATACCTGTATGTCATCTTCCCTGTATATAGTATATACCTGCTGTGTGTCATCTCCCCTGTATATAGTATATACCTGTATGTCATCTCCTATATATAGTATATACCTGTATGTCATCTCCTCCTATATATAGTATATACCTGTATGTCATCTCCTCTTATATATAGTATATACCTGTATGTCATCTCCTCCTGTATATAGTATATACCTGTGTGTCATCTCCCCTGTATATAGTATATATCTGTGTGTCATCTCCTCCTGTATATAGTATATACCTGTATGTCATCTTCTATATATAGCATATACCTGTATGTCATCTCCTCCTGTATATAGTATGTACCTGTATGTCATCTCCTCCTCTATATAGTATATACCTGTATGTCATCTCTCCTGTATATAGTATATATCTGTGTGTCATCTCCCCTGTATATAGTATATACCTGTGTGATCTCCTGTATTAGACCTCGTTCACACGTTATTTGCTCAGTATTTTTACCTCAGTATTTGTAAGATAAATTGGCAGCCTGATAAATCCCCAGCCAACAGGAAGCCCTCCCCCTGGCAGTATATATTAGCTCACATATACACATAATAGACAGGTCATGTGACTGACAGCTGCCGTATTTCCTATATGGTACATTTGTTGCTCTTGTAGTTTGTCTGCTTATTAATCAGATTTTTATTTTTGAAGGCTAATACCAGACTTGTGTGTGTTTTAGGGCGAGTTTCGTTTGTCAAGTTGTGTGTGTTGAGTTGTGTGTGGCGACATGCATGTAGCGACTTTTGTGAGATGAGTTTTGTGCGGCAACATGCGTGTAGCAACTTTTTGTGTGTCGAGTTGCATGTGACAGGTTAGTGTAGCAAGTTGTGTGCAGCAAGTTTTGCGCATGGCGAGTTTTGTGCGTGGTGAGTTTTATGTCTGGTGCCTTTTGAGTATGTGCAAGTTTTGTGTGAGGCAACTTTTGCATGTGTTGCAAATTTTGTGCATGTGGCAATTTTTCCGCGTGTGCAAGTTTTGCGTGTGGCGAGTGTTCCATGAGGTGAGTTTTGCACTTGTGGCGAGTTTTGCGTGAGCCTAGTTTTTGCATGTGGCGAGTTTTGCGCGTGGCGAGTTTTGAGCGGCGACTTTTGTGTTTCGACTTTTATGTGGCATGGTTGGTGTATGTGTGGTGAAATGTGTGCTGAGGGTAATATGTGTTCAAGCACGTGGTAGTGTGTGGCGCATTTTGTGTTTCGACTTTTATGTGGCGAGGTTGGTGTATTTGTGGTGAAATGTGTGCTGAGGGTGGTATATGTGTTCAAGCACGTGGTAGTGTGTGGCCCATTTTGTGTGTGTGTTCATATCCCCGTGTGTGGTGAGTATCTCATGTCGGGGCCCCACCTTAGCAACTGATCGGTATATACTCTTTGGCGCCATCGCTCTCATTCTTTAAGTCCCCCTTGTTCACATCTGGCAGTTGTCAATTTGCCTCCAACACTTTTCCTTTCACTTTTCCCCATTATGTAGATAGGGGAAAAATAGTTTGGTGAATTGGAACGCGCGGGGTTAAAATTTCACCTCACAACGTAGCCTATGACGCTCGCAGGGTCCAGACGTGTGACTGTGCAAAATTTTGTGGCTGTAGCTGCGACGCCTCCAACACTTTTCCTTTCACTTTTTTCCCCATTATGTAGATAGGGGCAAAATTGTTTGGTGAATTGGAACGCGCGGGGTTAAAATTTCGCCTCACAATATAGCCTATGACGCTCTCGGGGTCCAGACGTGTGACTGTGCAAAATTTTGTGGCTGTAGCTGCGACGGTGCAGATGCCAATCCCGGACATACATACACACACACACATACACACACACACACACACACACACACACACACACACACACACACACACACACACACACACACACACACACACACACACACACACACACACATTCAGCTTTATATAGTAGATAAAGACAATGTGAAAAAATAAATAAAAAAGCATTTTAAGAAAATCTGACTTAAGCAGTAGGACGATGTCTGATGATACGTTCCCTTTTAAATCCTAAAACCCAAAATTTTCCCTAACGATTTCCCCCTTAGGAGCTGGGCTATTATTCTACATAAAGCCGCCAACAGCATCAATTCACACATTGGCGATACACGATCCTCTCCCGTTAAATAGTCGTTTAGTTACGGTTGAGCTCCTGGATTCAGTTTCTTTCAGGGAAGGAAATTAATAAGAAAATACCTTCTTTCACAAGCACCATGTAAATAAAAAATATTGAAGGCCGAAGAGAAAAAAAAAAAAAATGAAAAGGCAATTTGTAAAAATGAAAAAATGAAAAAGTGCGAGAATAAATATTAACCAAGTGTGAACGGCCGCATATTAGACGAGAACAAACAGCGCTTTAATGACAGACTCTTATTACTTGTTAAAAGGGCAAACACGCACGCGAAAAAGTGTCCCTTCAATCTGCGGCCGCACATAATAAAACACCTCCTGGTTTCCTAAACACACTCCAAAAGCCAATTGAATCCCTATTAAGTAGCCGGCGCTAACAATAAACAGTCATTCCAGCAGTATCACACATCATTTCACTTCTGTGGGGTTAGACGACGAAACGATGGAATGGACGAAATGCGTCACATACTCTGAACCCACAGCTGGCCTCCAGCCACAAGGCCGCATTATGGGAGGACGGCAGTCAGGGAGCGGCCGCAGCCACGAGGAAGAACACAGGCTCATCTAAGGGCAGCAAAAAGGGCATGGAGGTAGTCTGAGTGCCTGACATAGTGATTCTACCAGCAGAATAGCGAGTGCAGCTCTGGGGTATAATACTGGATGTAACTCAGGATCAGTAATGTATGTACACAGTGACTGCACCAGCAGAATAGTGAGTGCAGCTCTGGGGTATAATACAGGAGGTAACTCAGGATCAGTAATGTAATATATGTACACAGTGACTGCACCAGCAGAATAGCGAGTGCAGCTCTGGAGTGTAATACAGGAGGTAATTCAGGATCAGTAATGTAATGTATGTACACAGTGATTGCACCAGCAGAATAGTGAGTGCAGCTCTGGGGTATAATACAGGAGGTAACTCAGGATCAGTAATGTAATATATGTACACAGTGACTGCACCAGCAGAATAGCGAGTGCAGCTCTGGAGTGTAATACAGGAGGTAATTCAGGATCAGTAATGTAATGTATGTACACAGTGATTGCACCAGCAGAATAGCGAGTGCAGCTCTGGGGTATAATACAGGAGGTAACTCAGGATCAGTAATGTAATATATGTACACAGTGACTGCACCAGCAGAATAGCGAGTGCAGCTCTGGAGTGTAATACAGGAGGTAATTCAGGATCAGTAATGTAATGTATGTACACAGTGACTGCACCAGCAGAATAATGAGTGCAGCTCTGGAGTATAATACAGGCTGTAACTCAGGATCAGTAATGTAATGTATGTACACAGTGACTGCACCAGCAGAATAGCGAGTGCAGCTCTGGAGTATAATACAGGATGTAACTCAGGATTAGTAATGTAATGTATGTACACAGTGACTGCACCAGCAGAATAATGATTGCAGCTCTGGAGTATAATACAGGCTGTAACTCAGGATCAGTAATGTAATGTATGTACACAGTGACTGCACCAGCAGAATAGCGAGTGCAGCTCTGGAGTATAATACAGGATGTAACTCAGGATCAGTAATGTAATGTATGTACACAGTGACTGCACCAGCAGAATAATGAGTGCAGCTCTGGAGTATAATACAGGCTGTAACTCAGGATCAGTAATGTAATGTATGTACACAGTGACTGCACCAGTAGAATAGCGAGTGCAGCTCTGGAGTATAATACAGGATGTAACTCAGGATTAGTAATGTAATGTATGTACACAGTGACTGCACCAGCAGAATAGTGAGTGCAGCTCTGGAGTATAATACAGGATGTAACTCAGGATTAGTAATGTAATGTATGTACACAGTGACTGCACCAGCAGAATAGCGAGTGCAGCTCTGGAGTATAATACAGGATGTAACTCAGGATTAGTAATGAAATGTATGTACACAGTGACTGCACCAGCAGAATAGTGAGTGCAGCTCTGGAGTATAATACAGGATGTAACTCAGGATTAGTAATGTAATGTATGTACACTGACTGCACCAGCAGAATAGTGAGTGCAGCTCTGGGGTATAATACTGGATGTAACTCAGGATCAGTAATGTAATGTATGTACACAGTGACTGCACCAGCAGAATAGTGAGTGCAGCTCTGGGGTATAATACAGGATGTAACTCAGGATCAGTAATGTAATGTATGTACACAGTGACTGCACCAGCAGAATAGTGAGTGCAGCTCTGGGGTATAATACAGGATGTAACTCAGGATCAGTAATGTAATGTATGTACACAGTGACTGCACCAGCAGAATAGTGACTGCAGCTCTGGAGCATAATACAGGATGTAACTCAGGATCAGTAATGTAATGTATGTACACAGTGACGGCAACAGCAGAATAGTGAGTGCAGCTCTGGAGCATAATACGGGATGTAACTCAGGATCAGTAATGCAATGTATGTACACTGTGACTGCACCAGCAGAATAGTGAGTGCAGCACTGGAGTATAATGCAGGATGTAACTCAGGATCAGTAATGTAATGTATGTACGCAGTGACTTCACCAGCAGAATAGTGAGTGCAGCTCTGGAGTATAATACAGGATGTAACTCAGGATCAGTAATGTAATGTATGTACACAGTGACTGCACCAGCAGAATAGTGAGTGCAGCTCTGGGGTATAATACAGGATGTAACTCAGGATCAGTAATGTAATGTGTGTACACAGTAACGTCACCAGCAGAATAGTGAGTGCAGCTCTGGAGCATAATACAGGATGTAACTCAGGATCAGTAATGCAATGTATGTACACTGTGACTGCACCAGCAGAATAGTGAGTGCAGCTCTGGAGTATAATACAGAATGTAACTCGGGATCAGTAATGTAATGTATGTACACAGTGACTGCACCAGCAGAATAGTGAGTGCAGCTCTGGGGTATAATACAGGATGTAACTCAGGATCAGTAATGTAATGTATGTATCAGTCGCCCCGCCAGGGCAATGTGGATACTTGGTACTGGGTTCGGTCGCGCTTAAAGGGGATGTCACGGTGGCTGCGACCCAGTCCGTGGCACTGGGACTCAATTGAAGGGGACCGGTATTTTAAGGGGAATTGTAAATAAAGTCTATTGTTCATTGCGCCACCTGTGTTTTTCGGTCAGTAGGGACCGAAACCGCTTAAAGGGGTCCTCTGGGGTGATGGTATGGCGACCAGATGGTGACGCTTCCCACAGGTGAAGTGAGGTTCCCAGGGATCCCAAGGTGAGGGCAACAATGATGGTGTATACCGATAAATAAAGAAGGACACCGTATAATAGTCTTTACCTGGTTTACTGATGGTAGCAGTCAGCCTCAATCTAGGGTATCAGGTACAGGTGTCGCGGTGGTCCGGCCGGCCTGGAGGCAATAGATAAATTCCCTTTCCAGTTGAGATCGGTGAGCCTTTCCTGCTAACGCTGGGGTCCTCGCTGCCTGAAGCTTGCTGGCAAGGTACCCCTCCTTTCCCCTGTCCTGGGACAGGTACCTGTATGGCGGGCAGCTTGAGCCGGTTTACAGGGTCTCTATCATGATCCGGGCCCTTCAGGTGCTGCTGCGTCTTCAGGTGTGGTGTGGGCAAATCCCATACAGTTCTTAGCCCTTCAGTTCTGTTGTGCGCCCTGGAGAGGATTTTTGATTTGGCTTTTTTTAAATCCTGCTTAGCAGTGCCTCATCATTTCATCCCTATTTTTTTGTTGCACAAATCACAATAGGTGATGTCACAGCTCACCTCCTCCTCCTCCTCCTGTACAATGACTGATAACACCTGTATATACAGTAGATAACACAGGATCCACCATTCACAATAGGTGATGTCACAGCTCACCTCCTCCTCCTCCTGTACAATGACTGATAACACCTCTATATACAGTAGATAACACAGGATCCACCATTCACAATAGATGTCACAGCTCACCTCCTCCTCCTGTACAATGACTGATAACACCTCTATATACAGTAGATAACACAGGATCCACCATTCACAATAGATGTCACAGCTCACCTCCTCCTCCTGTACAATGACTGATAACACCTCTATATACAGTAGATAACACAGGATCCACCATTCACAATAGGTGATATCACAGCTCACCTCCTCCTCCTGTACAATGACTGATAACACCTCTATATACAGTAGATAACACAGGATCCACCATACACAATAGGTGATGTCACAGCTCACCTCCTCCTCCTCCTGTACAATGACTGATAACACCTCTATATACAGTAGATAACACAGGATCCACCATTCACAATAGGTGATGTCCCAGCTCACCTCCTCCTCCTCCTGTACAATGACTGATAACACCTCTATATACAGTAGATAACACAGGATCCACCATTCACAATAGATGTCACAGCTCACCTCCTCCTCCTGTACAATGACTGATAACACCTCTGTATACAGTAGATAACACAGGATCCACCATACACAATAGGTGATGTCACAGCTCACCTCCTCCTCCTCCTGTACAATGACTGATAACACCTCTATATACAGTAGATAACACAGGATCCACCATTCACTATAGGTGATGTCACAGCTCACCTCCTCCTCCTGTACAATGACTGATAACACCTCTATATACAGTAGATAACACAGGATCCACCATTCACAATAGGTGAAGTCACAGCTCACCTCCTCCTCCCTTCTGAACATTTTTTCAAAATTAACATAAAAATCTGATTCTAACAATGTGTCTTGCATGTTCTGTGTGTTTGCTGTTTTCTTTACAGTCTTACACATACAAATATTGTGCACACTGGTAAGACCTGTCCTGTTATAATGTCACCACCACCAACAACATCACATCTGCAAATCCAAAAGTCCATTACCCAACAAATCCGTTCTTGCCTAAACTAATAGGATTTTCTTGACTGATTAGCTTAATGCTGCGTTCTGTCCTGGTTTTGCAGATGGGTCTCACTGGTAAATTGCACTTCAACGATTCCTTCCTACTGATCAGATCTAGAACGCTCACATAAAATATGATTTTCCAGCTCAGAGCTCGTAAATCTCACTAATTCCTCACATCTGTGTTAATAAGATTAATGATTAGGCACAAAGTGAGCAGCGGCCACCGATCCATAGAGGGAAACGGGAAGCCAGAGGAAACCGGAGCACAGAGGGTTACTGGGCCGTAGAAGAGAGCGCCCCCGAGTACACAACCAGAGTGACCCCAAGTCATGTTAGACTTATAAAAAGTGTCATCATCCTGTACCCCGAGTGTCAGTGCCATTATCCTGTACCCCGAGTGTCAGTGTCATCGTCCTGTACCCCGAGTGTCAGTGTCATTATCCTGTACCCCGAGTGTCAGTGTCATTATCCTGTACCCCGAGTGTCAGTGTCATTATCCTGTACCCCGAGTGTCAGTGTCATTATCCTGTACCCCGAGTGTCAGTGTCATTATCCTGTACCCCGAGTGTCAGTGTCATCGTCCTGTACCCCGAGTGTCAGTGTCATTATCCTGTACCCCGAGTGTCAGTGTCATTATCCTGTACCCCGAGTGTCAGTGTCATTATCCTGTACCCCGAGTGTCAGTGTCATTATCCTGTACCCTGAGTGTCAGTGTCATCGTCCTGTACCCCGAGTGTCAGTGTCATTATCCTGTACCCCGAGTGTCAGTGTCATTATCCTGTACCCCGAGTGTCAGTGTCATTATCCTGTACCCAGAGTGTCAGTGTCATTATCCTGTACCCCGAGTGTCAGTGTCATTATCCTGTACCCAGAGTGTCAGTGTCATTATCCTGTACCCCGAGTGTCAGTGTCATTATCCTGTACCCTGAGTGTCAGTGTCATCGTCCTGTACCCCGAGTGTCAGTGTCATTATCCTGTACCCCGAGTGTCAGTGTCATTATCCTGTACCCCGAGTGTCAGTGTCATTATCCTGTACCCAGAGTGTCAGTGTCATTATCCTGTACCCCGAGTGTCAGTGTCATTATCCTGTACCCCGAGTGTCAGTGTCATTATCCTGTACCCCGAGTGTCAGTGTCATTATCCTGTACCCCGAGTGTCAGTGTCATTATCCTGTACCCAGAGTGTCAGTGTCATTATCCTGTACCCCGAGTGTCAGTGTCATTATCCTGTACCCAGAGTGTCAGTGTCATTATCCTGTACCCCGAGTGTCAGTGTCATTATCCTGTACCCCGAGTGTCAGTGTCATTATCCTGTCCCCAGAGTGTCAGTGTCATTATCCTGTACCCCGACTGTCAGTGTCATTATCCTGTACCCTGAGTGTCAGTGTCATCGTCCTGTACCCCGAGTGTCAGTGTCATTATCCTGTACCCCGAGTGTCAGTGTCATTATCCTGTACCCCGAGTGTCAGTGTCATTATCCTGTACCCAGAGTGTCAGTGTCATTATCCTGTACCCCGAGTGTCAGTGTCATTATCCTGTACCCCGAGTGTCAGTGTCATTATCCTGTACCCCGAGTGTCAGTGTCATTATCCTGTACCCCGAGTGTCAGTGTCATTATCCTGTACCCAGAGTGTCAGTGTCATTATCCTGTACCCCGAGTGTCAGTGTCATTATCCTGTACCCAGAGTGTCAGTGTCATTATCCTGTACCCCGAGTGTCAGTGTCATTATCCTGTACCCCGAGTGTCAGTGTCATTATCCTGTCCCCAGAGTGTCAGTGTCATTATCCTGTACCCCGAGTGTCAGTGTCATTATCCTGTACCCAGAGTGTCAGTGTCATTATCCTGTACCCCGAGTGTCAGTGTCATTATCCTGTACCCTGAGTGTCAGTGTCATCGTCCTGTACCCCGAGTGTCAGTGTCATTATCCTGTACCCAGAGTGTCAGTGTCATTATCCTGTACCCCGAGTGTCAGTGTCATTATCCTGTACCCAGAGTGTCAGTGTCATTATCCTGTACCCAGAGTGTCAGTGTCATTATCCTGTACCCCGAGTGTCAGTGTCATTATCCTGTACCCCGAGTGTCAGTGTCATTATCCTGTACCCTGAGTGTCAGTGTCATCGTCCTGTACCCCGAGTGTCAGTGTCATTATCCTGTACCCCGAGTGTCAGTGTCATTATCCTGTCCCCCGAGTGTCAGTGTCATTATCCTGTCCCCAGAGTGTCAGTGTCATTATCCTGTACCGAGAGTGTCAGTGTCATTATCCTGTACCCAGAGTGTCAGTGTCATTATCCTGTACCCCGAGTGTCAGTGTCATTATCCTGTACCCTGAGTGTCAGTGTCATCGTCCTGTACCCCGAGTGTCAGTGTCATTATCCTGTACCCAGAGTGTCAGTGTCATTATCCTGTACCCCGAGTGTCAGTGTCATTATCCTGTACCCAGAGTGTCAGTGTCATTATCCTGTACCCCGAGTGTCAGTGTCATTATCCTGTCCCCAGAGTGTCAGTGTCATTATCCTGTACCCCGAGTGTCAGTGTCATTATCCTGTCCCCCGAGTGTCAGTGTCATTATCCTGTCCCCAGAGTGTCAGTGTCATTATCCTGTACCCCGAGTGTCAGTGTCATTATCCTGTACCCAGAGTGTCAGTGTCATTATCCTGTACCCCGAGTGTCAGTGTCATTATCCTGTACCCAGAGTGTCAGTGTCATTATCCTGTACCCCGAGTGTCAGTGTCATTATCCTGTCCCCCGAGTGTCAGTGTCATTATCCTGTACCCCGAGTGTCAGTGTCATTATCCTGTCCCCAGAGTGTCAGTGTCATTATCCTGTACCCCGAGTGTCAGCGTCATTATCCTGTACCCCGAGTGTCAGCGTCATTATCCTGTACCACGAGTGTCAGTGTCATTATCCTGTACCCCGAGTGTCAGTGTCATTATCCTGTACCCCGAGTGTCAGTGTCATTATCCTGTACCCCGAGTGTCAGTGTCATCATCCTGTACCTCGAGTGTCAGTGTCATTATCCTGTACCCCAACTATCAGTGTCATTATCCTGTACCCGGATTGTTAGTGTCATTATCCTGTATTATCCTTATTGATTCTGAATGTTGACCATTACACCCCAGAAACGGACTCCCCATTGTCAGGGTACCATTCTTTGGCCTCTGACTTTATATCTTGTGCTCTGGAGAGGACAGGGTGTCATTAGTACACTGACATAAGCTTCAGACACAAAGAATCAGACAGATAATGCACTCTCAGTTCTGACCAGCAGTGGCATGGTGGCGCCACTAATCTGCTCTGATTGCTCCTGCATGCTGATGCGGCCTGCGCCCGTGCAGCACTAATGGGCTCCTTACTAGCAGCAGACGCTCTGTACCAAGGTAACCAGACACTCAGACTGCTGGGTGGTCGGTAACCTCGGCAATAAACTACACTATAAAGATAAATATCCCACCATTAGGGCCCCTTTCCACTTGTGAGAAAAACGGACGAGTGCAATCCGATAAAAAATCGGATTGCACTCGGACCAATGTTAATCAATAGGTGACACTCCATTTGCGATTTTTTTCCCAGCCGAAATCGGACTGAGAAAAATCTGTGTCGGCTGAGAAAAAAATCGCAGCATGCTGCGTATTGCTGAGATTCTCGGACGAGACTCGCCAATGCAAGTCAATGGGTGCGAGAAAAAAAACGCACAGCACTCGCACCATGCGAGTGCTGTCCGATTTTTACGCACCCGTGTCCTTAGAAAAGCCGGCAATTCAGCGCAGAGTACAGTAAAATCACACTGACATGTTAGATTAGAGTAGACATATACACATAGAATAGGTATATATACATATATATATGTCAGGGAGACACCTATATATATATATTTATATTTAATGCAGCGTGAGACAGCTTTAAAGCTGGTAATTCAATTACCGGCTTTTGCTTTCTCCTTCCTATACCCGACATGATATGAGACCTGGTTTACATACAGTAAACCATCTCATATCACCATTTTTTTTGCATATTCCACACTACTAATGTCAGTAGTATGTATATGCAAAATTTGGCCGTTCTAGCTATTATATTTAAGGGTTAAATGGCGGAAAAAATTGGCGTGGGCTCCCGCGCAATTTTCTCCGCCAGAGTAGTAAAGCCAGTGACTGAGGGCAGATATTAATAGCCTGGAGAGGGTCCATGGTTATTGGCCCCCCCCTGGCTAAAAATATCTGCCCCCAGCCACCCCAGAAAAGGCACATCTGGAAGATGCGCCTATTCTGGCACTTGGCCACTCTCTTCCCATTCCCGTGTAGCGGTGGGATATGGGGTAATGAAGGGTTAATGCCACCTTGCTATTGTAAGGTGACATTAAGCCTAATTAATAATGGAGAGGCGTCAATTATGACACCTATCCATTATTAATCCAATTGAATGAAAGGGTTAAAAAAAACACACACACATTATTAAAAATTATTTTAATGAAATAAAAACAAAGGTTGTTGTAATATTTTATTTAACGCCCTATCCAATCACTGAAGACCCTCGATCTGTAAATAAAAAACATAATAAACCAACAATATACATACCTTCCGAGGATCTGTAAAGTCCAACGATGTAAATCCTTCTGAAGGGGTTAAAACATTTTGCAGCAAGGAGTTCTGCTAATGCAACGCTACTCCTCGCTGCAAAACCCCAGGGAATGAAGGTAAAGTAGGTCAATGACCTATATTTACCTGCATTTGCGGTGAGGCGCCCTCTGCTGGCTGTTCATAGATCGTGGGAACTTTCCTAGAAAGCCTGGGAGCTTTCAAGGAAAGCTCCCACGATCTATTAACAGCCAGCAGAGGGCGCCTCACCGCAAATGCAGGTAAATATAGGTCATTGACCTACTTTACCTTCATTCCCTGGGGTTTTGCAGCGAGGAGTAGCGTTGCATTAGCAGAACTCCTTGCTGCAAAATGTTTTAACCCCTTCAGAAGGATTTACATCGTTGGACTTTACAGATCCTCGGAAGGTATGTATATTGTTGGTTTATTATGTTTTTTTATTTACAGATCGAGGGTCTTCAGTGATTGGATTGGGCGTTAAATAAAATATTACAACAACCTTTGTTTTTATTTCATTAAAATAATTTTTAATAATGTGTGTGTGTTTTTTTTAACCCTTTCATTCAATTGGATTAATAATGGATAGGTGTCATAATTGACGCCTCTCCATTATTAATTAGGCTTAATGTCACCTTACAATAGCAAGGTGGCATTAACCCTTCATTACCCCATATCCCACCGCTACACGGGAATGGGAAGAGAGTGGCCAAGTGCCAGAATAGGCGCATCTTCCAGATGTGCCTGTTCTGGGGTGGCTGGGGGCAGGTATTTTTAGCCAGGGGGGGCCAATAACCGTGGACCCTCTCCAGGCTATTAATATCTGCCCTCAGTCACTGGCTTTACTACTATGGCGGAGAAAATTGCGCGGGAGCCCACGCCAATTTTTTCCGCCATTTAACCCTTAAATATAATAGCTAGAACGGCCAAATTTTGCATATACATACTACTGACATTAGTAGTGTGGAATATGCAAAAAAAATGGTGATATGAGATGGTTTACTGTATGTAAACCAGGTCTCATATCATGTCGGGTTTAGGAAGGAGAAAGCAAAAGCCGGTAATTGAATTACCAGCTTTAAAGCTCTCTCACGCTGCATTAAATATATATATATATATAGGTGTCTCCCTGACATATATATATGTATATATACCTATTCTGTGTGTATATATCTACTCTAATCTAACATGTCAGTGTGATTTTACTGTACTCTGCGCTGAATTGCCGGCTTTTCTAAGGAGACCCGTGCGTAAAAATCGGACAGCAATACGGATGTCATACGGATGTTGCGATAAAAAAATCGCATGACACTTGCATGACACTCGCATGGCACTTGCAGACGTTACATCAGTTTTTTCGGTCCGTAAATCGGACCATTTTTTTCTCACACAAGTGGAGATGAGCCCTTATTGGAACAAAGTTGGTTTTTATACGGAGTAAAGTGCAAGGTCGCATCTACACACTACAACTCAAGACAACTGCATCAATGGGATTGTACGAGATGATCACAGGTGTGGGTTTGTTACAATGTATCAATAAAAGAAGCCAACTTTTAGATTGTGCTGATTGCTTCATTTATACACATTGTAACAAACCTGCAGCTTTATTAGCATAAAAAGGTCAGGCCAGGTCTCCAACTTTTCTATACTTTATGTATGCATTCACCCGCAGCAAACACTGGCCGAATAATGGAGAAGGCAGCAGACTGTTGTCACCAATATATATATATATACTGCTCACAAAATAAAGGGAACACTAAAATCCCACATGCTAGATATCTCTGAATGAAATATTCCAGTTGCAAATTTTTATTCATTGCATAGTGGAATGTGTTCAGAACAATAAAACATAACAATTATCAATGTAAATCACAACTAATATCCCACGGAGGTCTGGAGTTGGAATGATGCTCAAAATCAAAGTGGAAAATTAAGTTACAGGCTGATCCAACTTCAGTGGAAATGCCGCATGACAAGGAAATGATGCTCAGTAGTGTGTGTGGCCTCCTCGTGCCAGTATGACCTCCCTACAAGGCCTGGGCATACTCCTGATGAGGCGGCAGATCGTCTCCTGAGGGATCTCCTCCCAGACCTGGACTAAAGCATCCGCCAACTCCTGGACAGTCTGTGGTGCAACGTGACATTGGTGGATGGAGCGAGACATGATGTCCCAGATGTGTTCAATCGGATTCAGGTCTGGGGAACGGGCGGGCCAGTCCATAGCTTCAATGCCTTCATATTGCAGGAACGGCTGACACACTCCAGCCACATGAGGTCTGGCATTGTCCTGCATTAGGAGGAACCCAGGGCTGTTATGACCTGGTGGTTAGGAGCACCAGAAATGACCTGATAGTTAAAACTCTCACAGGACAAGCTCTGAGATGTGGGAGCTCTGCTGACCGCAATCCCTAATCCTATCACACACACTAGAAATAGCCGTGGTGCGCTCCTGACGCTCCCTAGGCGCCTCGTCACAGCCTAAGAGCTAGCTAGCCCTAGAGATAGAAAATAAAGCCTACCTTGCCTCAGAGAAATTCCCCAAAGGAAAAGGCAGCCCCCCACATATATTGACTGTGAGTAAAGATGAAAGTCACAAACGCAGAAATGAAACAGGTTTCAGCAAAGGGAGGCCAGACTTACTAAATAGACAGAGGATAGGAAAGGTAGCTTTGCGATCAGCACAAAAAACTACAAAAGACCACGCAGAGTGTGCAAAAAGACCTCCGCACCAACTAACGGTGCGGAGATGCCACTCTGCATCCCAGAGCTTCCAGCTAGCAAGACAAAATCATGATATCCAGCTGGACAAGAAAACAATGAACGAATTAGATACTATCAGGAACTTAGCTTCTGCTGGAGTAGACGGGTGACCAGAAAGATCCAAGAGCGAACTGAAACAATGCAGAAACATTGACAGCTGGCATGGAGTAACGATCTAAGTGGAGTTAAATAGAGAAGCCAACCAAAGGATAAAGCACGTCACCTGTGTAAGGAACCTCAGAAGCAGCAGCTCCACTGACAGCCACCAGAGGGAGCCCACGGACAGAACTCACCGAAGTACCATTCACGACCACAGGAGGGAGCTTGACAACAGAATTCACAACAGTACCCCCCCCCTTGAGGAGGGGTCACCGAACCCTCACCAGAGCCCCCAGGCCGATCAGGATGAGCCAAATGAAAGGCACAAACTAAATCGGCAGCATGAACATCAGAGGCAAAAACCCAGGAAATGTCTTCCTGACCATACCCTTCCACTTGACCAGGTACTGGAGTTTCCGTCTCGAAACACGAGAATCCAAAATCTTCTCCACCACATACTCCAACTCCCCCTCGACCAACACCGGGGCAGGAGGATCAACGGAGGGAACCATAGGCGCCACGTATCTCCGCAACAACGACCTATGGAACACATTATGGATGGCAAAAGAAGCTGGAAGGTCCAAATGAAATGACACAGGATTAAGAACTTCAGAAATCTTATATGGCCCAATGAAACGAGGCTTAAACTTAGGAGAGGAAACCTTCATAGGAACATGACGAGATGACAACCAAACCAAATCCCCAACACGAAGTCGGGGACCAACACAGCGCCGGCGGTTAGCGAAATGTTGAGCCTTCTCCTGGGACAATGTCAAATTGTCCACCACATGAGTCCAAATCTGCTGCAACCTGTCCACCACAGTATCCACACCAGGACAGTCCGAAGGCTCAACCTGCCCTGAAGAGAATCGAGGATGGAAACCAGAATTGCAGAAAAAAGGAGAAACCAAAGTAGCCGAGCTGGCCCGATTATTAAGGGCGAACTCAGCCAAAGGCAAGAAGGACACCCAATCATCCTGATCAGCAGAAACAAAGCATCTCAGATATGTTTCCAAAGTCTGATTAGTTCGTTCGGTTTGGCCATTAGTCTGAGGTTGGAAAGCCGAAGAAAAAGACAAATCAATGCCCATCTTAGCACAAAAGGACCGCCAAAACCTTGAAACAAACTGGGGACGTCTGTCCGAGATGATGTTCTCCGGAATGCCATGCAAACGAACCACATGCTGGAAAAACAATGGCACCAAATCAGAGGAGGAAGGCAATTTAGACAAGGGTACTAAATGGACCATCTTAGAGAAGCGATCACAAACCACCCAAATGACCGACATCCTTTGAGAAACAGGGAGATCAGAAATAAAATCCATGGAAATATGCGTACAGAGCCTCTTCGGGACCGGCAAGGGCAAAAGCAACCCACTGGCACGAGAACAGCAGGGCTTAGCCCGAGCACAAGTCCCACAGGACTGCACAAAAGAACGCACATCCCGTGACAAAGAAGGCCACCAAAAGGATCTAGCCACCAAATCTCTGGTACCAAAGATTCCAGGATGACCAGCCAACACCGAACAATGAACCTCAGAGATAACTCTACTAGTCCATCTATCAGGGACAAACAGTTTCTCCGTAGGACAACGGTCAGGTCTATCAGCCTGAAACTTCTGCAGCACGCGCCGCAAATCAGGGGAGATGGCAGCAAAATTACCCCCTCTTTAAGAATACCCGCCGGCTCCGGAACACCCGGAGAGTCAGGCACAAAACTCCTTGACAGGGCATCAGCCTTCACATTCTTAGATCCCGGAAGGTATGAAATCACAAAATCAAAACAGGAGAAAAAGAGCGACCATCGAGCCTGTCTAGGATTCAACCGTTTAGCAGATTCGAGATAAGACAAATTCTTGTGATCCGTCAAGACCACCACGCGATGTTTAGCTCCTTCAAGCCAATGTCGCCACTCCTCGAATGCCCACTTCATGGCCAACAACTCTCGATTGCCAACATCATAATTGTGCTCAGCAGGCGAGAATTTTCTAGAAAAGAAGGCACATGGTTTCATCACCGAGCCATCAGAACTTCTTTGCGACAAAACAGCCCCTGCACCAATCTCAGAAGCATCAACCTCGACCTGAAACGGGAGCGAAACATCTGGCTGGCACAGCACAGGGGCAGAAGAATAACGACGCTTCAACTCCTGAAAAGCCTCTACAGCCGCAGAGGACCAATTGACCACATCAGCACCTTTCTTGGTCAAATCAGTCAACGGTTTAGCAATACTAGAAAAATTAGCGATGAAGCGACGGTAAAAATTAGCAAAGACCAGGAACTTCTGTAGGCTCTTCACAGATGTCGGCTGAGTCCAATCATAAATAGCCTGAACTTTAACAGGATCCATCTCGATAGTAGAAGGGGAAAAAATGAAACCCAAAAATGAAACCTTCTGAACTCCAAAGAGACACTTTGATCCCTTCACAAACAAGGAATTCGCACGAAGGACCTGGAACACCATTCTGACCTGCTTCACATGAGACTCCCAATCATCCGAAAAGACCAAAATGTCATCCAAATATACAATCATGAATCCATCCAGGTACTCTCGGAAGATGTCATGCATAAAGGACTGAAACACAGATGGATCATTAGAAAGCCCGAATGGCATAACCAGGTACTCAAAATGGCCCTCGGGCGTATTAAATGCTGTTTTCCATTCATCGCCCTGTTTAATTCGCACAATATTATACGCCCCTCGAAGATCTATCTTGGTGAACCAACTAGCCCCCTTAATCCGAGCAAACAAATCAGACAGCAGTGGCAAAGGATACTGAAATTTGACTGTGATCTTATTAAGAAGGCGGTAATCAATACAAGGTCTTAAAGAGCCATCCTTCTTGGCCACAAAAAAGAACCCTGCTCCCAATGGTGACGACGACTGGCGAATATGACCCTTCTCCAAGGATTCCTTTACATAACTCCGCATAGCAGCGTGCTCTGGCACAGATAAATTAAACAGACGGCCCTTAGGAAACTTACTACCAGGAATCAAATTAATAGCACAATCGCAATTCCTATGAGGAGGTCGGGCACCGGATTTGGGCTCCTCAAATACATCCCGGTAATCTGATAAAAACTCAGGGACTTCAGAAGGAGTGGAAGGCGAAATTGACAGCAATGGAACATCACCATGTACCCCTTGACAACCCCAGCCGGACACAGACATAGATTTCCAATCCAATACTGGATTATGGACCTGTAGCCATGGCAACCCCAAAATGACCACATCATGCAGATTATGCAACACCAAAAAGCGAATATCCTCCTGATGTGCAGGAGCCATGCACATGGTCAATTGCGTCCAGTACTGAGGTTTATTCTTGGCCAAAGGCGTAGCATCAATTCCTCTCAATGGAATAGGATACTGCAAGGGCTCCAAGGAAAAACCACAGCGCCTGGCAAACTCCAAGTCCATCAAATTCAGGGCAGCGCCTGAATCCACAAATGCCATAACAGAATAGGATGACAGAGAGCAAATCAGAGTAACGGACAAAAGAAATTTAGACTGTACCGTACCAATGGTGGCAGACCTAGCGAACCGCTTAGTGCGCTTAGGACAATCGGAGATAGCATGAGTGGATTCACCACAGTAAAAACACAGCCCATTCCGACGTCTGTGTTCTTGCCGTTCAGCTCTGGTCAAAGTCCTATCACACTGCATAGGCTCAGGCCTATGCTCAGAGAACACCGCCAAATGGTGCACAGCTTTGCGCTCACGCAAGCGCCGATCGATCTGAATGGCCAAGAACATAGACTCATTCAGACCAGCAGGCGTGGGAAATCCCACCATGACATCCTTAAGGGCTTCAGAAAGACCCTTTCTGAAAATTGCTGCCAGGGCACATTCATTCCACTGAGTAAGCACAGACCACTTTCTAAACTTCTGACAGTACACCTCCGCTTCATCCTGACCCTGACACAATGCCAGCAAGATTTTCTCTGCCTGATCCACTGAATTTGGTTCATCATAAAGCAATCCAAGCGCCAGAAAAAAACGCATCAACATCACGCAATGCAGGATCTCCTGGCGCAAGGGAAAATGCCCAGTCTTGAGGGTCACCACGCCACAAAGAAATAATGATTTTTACTTGTTGAGCAGGGTCACCAGAGGAGCGGGGTTTCAAAGCTAGAAACAGTTTACAATTATTTTTGAAATTCAAGAACCTAGATCTATCCCCAGAAAATAAATCAGGAATAGGAATTCTAGGCTCTAACATCGGATTCTGAACCACAAAATCTTGAATGTTTTGTACCCATGCAGTGAGATGATCCACACAAGAGGACAGACCTTGAATGTCCATATCTACACCTGTGTCCTGAACCACCCAAAGGTTTAGGGGAAAAGAAAGACAAAAAACAGTGCAAAGAAAAAAAAATGGTCTCAGAACTTCTCTTATCCCTCTATTGAGATGCATTAATACTTTGGGCCAGCTGTACTGTTATGACCTGGTGGTTAGGAGCACCAGAAATGACCTGATAGTTAAAACTCTCACAGGACAAGCTCTGGGATGTGGGAGCTCTGCTGACCGCAATCCCTAATCCTATCACACACACTAGAAATAGCCGTGGAGCGCTCCTGACGCTCCCTAGGCGCCTCGTCACAGCCTAAGAGCTAGCTAGCCCTAGAGATAGAAAATAAAGCCTACCTTGCCTCAGAGAAATTCCCCAAAGGAAAAGGCAGCCCCCCACATATATTGACTGTGAGTAAAGATGAAAGTCACAAACGCAGAAATGAAACAGGTTTCAGCAAAGGGAGGCCAGACTTGCTAAATAGACAGAGGATAGGAAAGGTAGCTTTGCGATCAGCACAAAAAACTACAAAAGACCACGCAGAGTGTGCAAAAAGACCTCCGCACCAACTAACGGTGTGGAGATGCCACTCTGCATCCCAGAGCTTCCAGCTAGCAAGACAAAATCATGATATCCAGCTGGACAAGAAAACAATGAACGAATTAGATACTATCAGGAACTTAGCTTCTGCTGGAGTAGACAGGTCACCAGAAAGATCCAAGAGCGAACTGAACCAATGCAGAAACATTGACAGCTGGCATGGAGTAACGATCTAAGTGGAGTTAAATAGAGAAGCCAACCAAAGGATAAAGCACGTCACCTGTGTAAGGAACCTCAGAAGCAGCAGCTCCACTGACAGCCACCAGAGGGAGCCCACGGACAGAACTCACCGAAGTACAATTCACGACCACAGGAGGGAGCTTGACAACAGAATTCACAACACAGGGCCAACCGCTCCAGCCTATGGTCTCACATGGGGTCTGAGGATCTCATCTCTACCTAATGGCAGTCAGGCTACCTCTGGTGAGCACATGGAGGGAGGTGCGGCCCTCTAAAGAAATGCCACCCCACACCATTACTGACCCACTGCTAAGCCGGTCATGCTGAAGGATGTTGCAGGCAGCAGATCGCTCTCCATGGTGTCTCCAGACTCTGTCACGTCTGTCACATGTGCTCAGTGTGAACCTGCTTTCATCTGTGAAGAGCCAGTGGCAAATTTGCCAATCCTGGTGTTCTGTGCAAAATGCCAAGCGTCCTGCACGGTGTTGGGCTGTGAGCACAACCCCCATCTGTGGACGTCGGGCGCGCAGACCATCCTCATGGAGTCGGTTTCTAACCGTTTGTGCAGACACATGCACATTTGTGCCCTGCTGGAGGTTATTTTGCAGGGCTCTGGCAGTACTACTCCTGTTCCTCCTTGCACAAAGGCTGAGGTAGTGGTCCTGCTGCTGGGTTGTTGCTCTCCTACGGCCCTCTCCACGTCTCCTGGTGCACTTGCCTGTCTCCTGGTAGCGCCTCCAGCCTCTGGACACTATGCTGACAGACACTGCAAACCTTCTTGCCACAGCTCGCATTGATGTGCCATCCTGGATGAGCTGCACTACCTGAGCCACTTGTGTGGGTTGTAGAGTCCGTCTCATGCTACCACGAGTGTGAAAGCACAACCAACATTCAAAAGTGACCAAAACATCAGCCAGAAAGCATTTGTACTGAGATGTGGTCTGTGGTCCCTGTTGTGGATTCTGTTTTTGGGCTCCCTCTGGTGGTTACAGATGGTACTGGGTGACTTGTGTTCTCTGCGGTCTCTGGTGTCCACCTGTTCTATCAGGATATGGGAGTTTCCTATTTCACCTGGCTTTCTTGTCATTTCCTCGCCGGCGATCAATGTAATCAGTGTGTCTTGTTACCTCTGCTTTCTGCTTCTGTAATCTTCAGGACAAGCTAAGTTTTTGATTTTCCTGTTCCACATTTTGCTTTATTCTTGTTTTAGTCCAGCTTGCAGTTATGTGATTCCTTGTTGCTGGTTGCTCTAGTGGGCTGATATTACTCCTCATGTTCCATGAGTTGGCACATGAGTTCAGGTAATTTCAGGATGGATTTTTGTAGGGTTTTTCGCTGACCGCGCAGTTCACTTTTGTATCCTCTGCTATCTAGTTTTAGCGGGCCTCATTTTGCTGAATCTGTTTTCATTACTACGTATGTGCTTTCCTCTCATTTCACCGTCATTACATGTGGGGGGCTGCTATTTCTGTGGGGTCTTTCTCTGGAGGCAAGAGAGGTCTTTGTTTCTTCTAATAGGGGAAGCTAGTCCTTCGGCTGGCGCGAGACGTCTAGAATCATCGTAGGTACGTTCCCCGGCTACTGCTAGTGTTGTGAATTAGGTTCAGGATCGCGGTCAGCTCAGTTTCCATCACCCTAGAGCTTGTTCTGTTTTTTGTGTGCTTGTCCTTTTGTGATTCCCTGCCATTGGGATCATGACAGGTCCCCACCTGCAGAACCATTCCTTTATTGAGGGAGTCTTGATAATTGCCAATAATTTCCATCTGTTGTCTATTCCATTTGCACAACAGCATGTGAAATTGATTGTCAATCAGTGTTGCTTCCTAAGTGGACAGTTTGATTTCACAGAAGTTTGATTTATTTGGAGTTATATTCTGTTGTTTAAGTGTTCCCTTTATTTTTTTGAGCAGTGTATATATATACAGTATATATATATGGATCGCCCCCACGTAAGGGCAATGGGGTACTCAGTACCGGGTCCTTCAGTTCCCTCAGCTGGAATGTCACGGTGGCCCGATCCGGACCGAGGCCCTATGAGGGGCGCCCAATAAAAAAGGAATAGTTTGTAGATAATGGTAGTGTTCGTGACGCCACCTGTGGTATTCGGTCAGGGCGACCGACGCTGCTTAGGGGTCCGCTGGGGTGATGGAATGGCAGCTAGATGATATACCTTCCCCAGGGCTTCCCAGAAGTGTAGATGTTGATGGTGGATGGTGCAAGGCGCGGTGAATAACGAGGACACAATGGGTGCAGTCTCTTTACCTTTACTGAAGGCTTCAGCATCCACAGTCCAGAGTGCCGGATAACAGGGTAGGCAGAGTCCGGCCGGTCTGACGGCAATTCCAGAGTCCCCTTATCCAGGTGGAAATCAGTAGCCTTCCCCTTGCGCACAGTAACGTAGTAGGTCCCTACTTGCATTAGCTCCCATAGGGTCCTCACTCTTGTTACTTCTCTCTCTGTCCCCCAGATGGATAGGACAAACCCGTATGACGGTGGTGGCCGAAGGCTATTTTATAAGGACCCTAGTGTCGCCCCTCCTCCACGTTGCCACCTTGTCTGCTTAGGTTCTTAGGTCGGACAGCCAACTTGGAATCGACTGCCCTGCCGGTCTCTGAAGTAAAGCGTAGAGTCTATTACTCCCTCGGTGTTCCGGCCACCGGATCTGCGCTCAGAGGGAGGCAGCCTGCTTCAAGCTGGTCTCCCTCTGTTGTTTCACTCCTGTTGCTACGACTTCTGTGCTCACTCACTACGGCACACTTCCTTTCTTGTCTTTTCTTAGGAGACTGCCACATGGGTTGCAGGTGCAGCTCGGTGTCTTTCTGTCCCTTTTCCTGGGCCGAGCCCAGTCTGCTCCTCTCCTCCTCCTGACTCCAACTCCTTCTTCTTCTGCCTCAGAACTCCCTCACTTCCTAACCAACCCCCAGTTTTACCCAAGTGTGAAGAGTGGCCCAATAGATAGAACCTTTTGCTCCCCCTGGTGGCCGGCGTGTGAAGTGTGTGTGTGGCTGTGATACCTGGCAGGGTGAACTCCTTTGGTGCCATCAGACGTAACATCGCTCCCCCTGGTGGAAGAACGACATTACTGCAATGACCAGGACTCTGGGGCGCTGCATATATATATATATATATATATATATATATATATATATATATATATATATATATATATATATAGATAGGTAGATATACTATGTATATATGTATATATACTGGTATATCTCGATTTTTCCAAAGCGTTTGATACCGTGCCGCACAAGAGGTTGGTACACAAAATGAGAATGCTTGGTCTGGGGGAAAATGTGTGTAAATGGGTTAGTAACTGGCTTAGTGATAGAAAGCAGAGGGTGGTTATAAATGGTATAGTCTCTAACTGGGTCGCTGTGACCAGTGGGGTACCGCAGGGGTCAGTATTGGGACCTGTTCTCTTCAACATATTCATTAATGATCTGGTAGAAGGTTTACACAGTAAAATATCGATATTTGCAGATGATACAAAACTATGTAAAGCAGTTAATACAAGAGAAGATAGTATTCTGCTACAGATGGATCTGGATAAGTTGGAAACTTGGGCTGAAAGGTGGCAGATGAGGTTTAACAATGATAAATGTAAGGTTATACACATGGGAAGAGGGAATCAATATCACCATTACACACTGAACGGGAAACCACTGGGTAAATCTGACAGGAAGAAGGACTTGGGGATCCTAGTTAATGATAAACTTACCTGGAGCAGCCAGTGCCAGGCAGCAGCTGCCAAGGCAAACAGGATCATGGGGTGCATTAAAAGAGGTCTGGATACACATGATGAGAGCATTATACTGCCTCTGTACAAATCCCTAGTTAGACCGCACATGGAGTACTGTGTCCAGTTTTGGGCACCGGTGCTCAGGAAGGATATAATGGAACTAGAGAGAGTACAAAGGAGGGCAACAAAATTAATAAAGGGGATGGGAGAACTACAATACCCAGATAGATTAGCGAAATTAGGATTATTTAGTCTAGAAAAAAGACGACTGAGGGGCGATCTAATAACCATGTATAAGTATATAAGGGGACAATACAAATATCTCGCTGAGGATCTGTTTATACCAAGGAAGGTGACGGGCACAAGGGGGCATTCTTTGCGTCTGGAGGAGAGAAGGTTTTTCCACCAACATAGAAGAGGATTCTTTACTGTTAGGGCAGTGAGAATCTGGAATTGCTTGCCTGAGGAGGTGGTGATGGCGAACTCAGTCGAGGGGTTCAAGAGAGGCCTGGATGTCTTCCTGGAGCAGAACAATATTGTATCATACAATTATTAGGTTCTGTAGAAGGACGTAGATCTGGGTATTTATTATGATGGAATATAGGCTGAACTGGATGGACAAATGTCTTTTTTCGGCCTTACTAACTATGTTACTATGTAATAGGGTACGCAAAAAATATGCATGGGTATATGCCATGCAAAAAATAATCACTTAGGCAGCCCTATCGCCGGAAAGAATAGAAAGACCTTACGCTCCTCAGTATTTTTTATTTTTTTAAAGAGATATATATATATATATATATATATATATATATATACTTATAAACTCCACATATTTGGTATAAATGCTGGACTCATATTTTTACGTCGTCATTAATGCACAATAATCACCAAAAGAGAAAACCTACAAGAAAAATGGTGAAATTGTTTTTTTTCCACAATTTCACTTGTTTTTTTCCGTACAATTTATGGTGAAATAACTTGTTTCATTCAAAACCACAACTCATCCTGAAAAAAACAAGATTTCATATGGCCGTGTCGAGGGAGAAATAAAAAAAATTATGGCTCATAGAAGATGGGGAACAAAATTTGTGTCGTGAGCAAAAAAGAAAAATAAAAGGAGAATTTCTGTATAAATTCTGGATCTATACAGGCGACCCAGGATGTGAAATTCCGCATACAACATGGCAGCCCCCCCATGCGCCTCCACTTAAAGGTGCAGCTCCTAGAACGTCAGGAATCTCATCTGTTGCATTATTAATGGGAACAAACAGAGAAGCAATTAGTAAAATTATCTCGCGGTGTCACGCGATCCGTCTTGGCGCTCTTCTTACAAACCGTCTCGCTTACTCCTGTCGGATGGCTCTCGCTTCGAGTCGCTCTCTCTCGATATAGTTTGTTATATTCCACCGCAGGGCTATCACGTTTCTCGCCAATTGATTCTGCTACCTCAAAAGAAATTCAGGGAGAGCGAGAAAACTGACAACATCGTGCGGGATGGAGAGCGCACTCGCTAGTCGGAATAAAGAACGATCCTTCCGTGCACGAAAAATAGTAATCCTCTGCCCTGCGAAGGGTTAAAAATGTCTCCCTTCTGAGTTCTTGCCACTTCCGATTTTTTTTTTTGTCAGTCAGGGAGCAAGGAAAGCTGAGTAAATCCTAAATCATAGAGCATCTGCTTCTGCAATACAATATATAACAAGATAATCCTGCCATTCAGGATCCTGGGAAAGTTATCAGTCAGAAAAAAAAAAAAATCCAGCCATTTCTGTGTTTGGGAACCCTCCCTGAGTGACAACCACTAAATACCTTACAGCTTTGTCAGAATTGAGTGCCCATCATACCACAACTACTACTCCCATCATGAAAGCCACAGACCTTTCCATGAAAGCGCTCTCTTCTTGTCTCCTCATTGAAAAGTTACAAACCTAAATAGATTTTTCCACTCAGGACTCAAGTAAAGCTGAGTGATGGCTCCGCACTGCACATAAGGCAGATATGCTGGAAAAGTAATCAGTCATTGCAAATTCTCATTCACTTTTCCCAAAAGCTGGATGATAATCTAAAAATCTGCTATGTAGGTTGTTTTGCTCATTGATCGACTGATTGACAGCCTTTCTACACTGCAAGATGATAATGAAACAAGCGTTTTTAACAAGGCTCGTTCACGATTTTCTTGCAGTGTAAATGCCCAATAAACGAACAGTTTGTTTAAAAACTTGTTTTTCTCATCACTTGTCAGTTGCAGCAGGTCTGCCTCAGTTGCAGAGGGCTTGTGTCAGTTGCAGCAGGTCTACCTCAGTTGCAGAGGGCTTGTGTCAGTTGCAGCAGGTCTTCCTCAGTTGCAGAGGGCTGTTTCAGTTGCAGCGGGTCTTCCTCAGTTGCAGAGGGCTGTGTCAGTTGCAGCAGGTCTTCCTCAGTTGCAGAGGGCTGTGTCAGTTGCTGCAGGTCTGCCTCAGTTGCAGAGGGCTTGTGTCAGTTGCAGCAGGTCTTCCTCAGTTGCAGAGGGCTGTTTCAGTTGCAGCGGGTCTTCCTCAGTTGCAGAGGGCTGTGTCAGTTGCAGCAGGTCTTCCTCAGTTGCAGAGGGCTTGTGTCAGTTGCAGCAGGTCTTCCTCAGTTGCACAGGGCTTGTGTCAGTTGCAGCGGGTCTGCGTCAGTTGTAGAGGGCTGGCAGCAGTTGCAGAAGACTTATATTAGTTGCATAGGAACTGTATTAGATGACGATAGCCTGTATCAGTTGCAGAGGACCTATATAAGTTACAGAGGACCTGTGTTAGTTGCAGAGGGCCTGTTTTAGTTGCAAATTGTCTGTGTCAGTTGCAGAGAGCTTGTGTCAGTTACAGAGGACTTGTATAAGTTGCAGAGGGCCTGTGTCAGTGTAAGGAGGTGGCAGGTCCCCTCAGTTGCGCCCTCTCCTTCTCAGTGTGGCCCCCGTGCATCCTATATAAATATATTGCATACCTTATTGCAAAATGTCTGTGTATTGTCATGTGTAATGCTATGTTCCATTTAATGTTATTCCCTTGTGTATTACACTGCACTGTGTTCATATTGTGTAATGTGGGGAGTTCCTCTTTACGTATCTATGTGTTGCACTAAGTTAGTGACAGTTGATAGTTAAATTGTGGGCTGGGCCAGCAGCAGGAAAGGCGACAGGAAGCTGCTGTCCCCAGTCAGAAGCTCGGGTACGTTAGCCCTGAGCAGATGTACAGTAACAGACGAAGCATTGCCAGACTCCCAGATGGGGTGAGATCTGTTGCCCCAGGCCCAATTGGACTCAGAGAAGCTTGAAAGGACACGAGAGGACTCAAGAGGGGTCCCAAAGACTAAAAAGGACTAAAGACCACAACATGGGCCCCAGGACTCTGGAAGGGCCCCCATCTGAAGGGGTTTTAAACACCCAGATCCCAGCAAGTGGACTACTGTGAATCTTCGGCTGCTGCAGCTGCTGTGGATGCGGCTGTGGAGAGTGTCAGCGAGAAATCAGGAATTCCGTGTTGCACTCCTTCTTATATTCTATCCCTGTTCATTAAAAGTTAATCCTTGTTGGACAATAGTTGGCTTCTAGGACTCTAATTAGCCTGGACTACCATTGCTCGAGAGAGAACAAGGTAAACTGGGAAAAGTGGTGTCGGCCTCATCTATTTATGTTCAAGGGGCCGGGGGTGCTCGCTGACCGTATACTCAATGGACTGTGTCTTTAAAGGGAATCTGTCACCTACTTTTGTGCATATAAGCTTCGGCCACAGCCATCAGGGACTTTTCTACAGCATTCTGTAATGCATTCTGTAATGCTGTAGATAAGCCCCCCGATGTAACCTGCAAGATAAGAAAAACAAGTTATATTATACGCACCTGGGAGGGCGGTCTGATGCGGTCCGGTCTGATGGGCGTCGCGGTCCGGGTCCGGCACCTCCCTTCTTCATGCAATGATGTCCTCTTCCTTGCTTCCTGTCGAGGCTCCTGCGAAGGCGTACTTATACAATTTTCTCAGGTGAGAAGATGAAAAAAAAAATCTTTCCATCTTTTCCATTGTGTTAGTCCGTTCGACTCTGTTCGAAGAAAAAATTAGACATGTGCTCGGCCTTATTGGTCCAAGTGAGATGCGATGTTTTTGTCGGATCGCACTTGTTCCAAAAAATATGGTCATGTGAACGAGCCCAGAGATTGGAGGAAGCTGTGACAATGTGACAGATTGCAGGTTTATCGTGCATGATGGGGAGGGACACAGTTTGCCAGTTGTTGTTCTGACGTGACAGGTGGGCATGGTGAGGGTGAAGGAGGCAGTAAAGTATAGAGCGACGAGGAGAGATGGAGAAAAGTACCGGTGTGAGAGTGAGCAGCACAGACGAAACGGAGCCGTGGCCAGGAGTATTAGGACCATAGACAGTGAGATTGTCAGTGAGAGCTATTGACAAAGCTTGTTGATGTGGTGAACAGCATGGCGGTGACATGAGCTCAGACACACCTGAAAGTTGAGGGACCGGAGACTGTAAAAGTTTCTCCATATTGGATCTCTATAAATCTAGCCCCATTGAACGCTATCATATGGTTCCTCGTCAGGGAGCCATTGTATGCTCGGCACACACGATGGAGGGCGCAGTCACATATATCTCTCCTGCTTTCCTCTTCCGACTTGGTGACATGGGCAGGGTCTGACACAATGGCTCTGGAAGCCATAATCAGGGCCGGACTGGTCATTTGGCAATTCTGGCAAATGCCAGATGGGCCGGTCTGATTGTGGGCTGCCTTGTGTGCTACGTTGTTAACAGAATCAATGTTCTCAAGACATCCATACTGTTAACAGTTGTGACGGAGCACAAAGCCGGTCACTCCATCACTTAGCCCAGCAGGCCGTGGGTATAATTAGAAATATTGGTGTTGTAGTAAATCTTCCTTTCATCCATCCAGGGTAATAGTAATAATATACCCCATCTGGTTATTGGGGACGGGGACACCATGGGCCTGTGTGATTTCAAATGCCAGGACTGAATTTCATCCCCAGTCCGTACCTGGCCATAATGATAACACGTCAAAGGCGAAAGATGGTTTTGTGAAAAAAATGCGAAAAAACCTGAACGTGTGCACATACCCTTGGAATGCAAACTGCTGGCCTTATAATTTGTGCCCGAGGGCCCCGTCGGACCCCTATTGCGCCCCCTAAGCCATCTCTTACAACTATGCAAGATGTCGCCTAACTTTCCCAAAATATTGGTTGTCACCCATCTTTCCCAGCACTATTCGTGTCATAGGCTACGTTCACATTTGCGTTGTGCGATGTTGCGTCGGAGACGCAACGCACAATGCAAACAAAGATGCAACAAAACGCACGCTAAAACGCAGCGTTTTGCGACGCATGCGTCCTTTTTTGCAGAATTTTGGACGCAAAGAAATGCAACTTGCTGCGTCCTCTGCGCCCTACGCTTGCGGCAAAAAACTGCATGCGTCGCAAAACGCAGCACAACGCATGTCCATGCGCCCCCCCATGTTAAATATAGGGGCGCATGACGCATGCGTCGCCGCGGCTGCGCCCGACGCAGCCCCGCAAAACGCTAATGTGAACGTAGTCATACTATGGCGGCATATTTCTATTTCTTGTTCCCTTTCCTTCTTGCAGGGTAATAAATAGAAGATTTATGGCATGGCCGGATTTCTCGGAGCTGTAGGGTGAAATGAAATGGGGGATGTCAGGTGTCTAGGCAGCGGTGACAACATTGCCTGCCCTCTGTGCTGAGTGTCTGCGCCACCTCTGCTTATTACCACAGGAATAGCCGGAAAGGTGACAATCCACACTTTAAATAGATGGTGACATGGAGGGGGAAGGGAAACAAAATGTTCTCCTCACATATGGCGGGAGATGTGAAGGAGTGCCTGACAAATACTGTGGAAAATGGCGGCGTCTGTGTTTACATTTCTATACATGGACATAGGTGTGCAGGTTTATAAAACACGCTTAAAAGAAAAAAATGACTTTGTTGCCCATAGCAACCAATCACAGTACAACTTTCATTTTAACACAGCAGTTTGAGACATGAAAGATGATCTCTGATAGGTTTATTTTTCCAGTCATTGTTGCTCATACCAACCAATCATAGCGGAGCTTTCATTTTTTAAAAGTGCAAAAAGAAATCAAAGCTGCACTGTGATTGGTTGCTAGGGCAAAAAACGAGACAGTTTTCATTTACTGTTGTATGTGTATATACGATATGTCTCACATACTGTATACTTTAATATCCCCGTCCATCTGGCACATGTTAGGCTATAAAATTCCATCAATGATTAGGGATGCTGGCACATCGGTTACCATGGCGTGGAGTGGCACTGTGACTGACAGCCAACTGTGACTGACAGCCATCACCAGCTACAGTAATGCCTTGAAGAGAAAGAATTCGGCCATTTAACCCTTTGCACGCGTTATAAAGTAAACACGTGCTGCATATAGCACTCTATCCATCTGTGCAGTGCATGGCACTAGTATATAGTATATTCCTAAACATGTATGTAACTACCGTGGGGCCAAACTCATCTTAAAGGGCTATTTCCCATCTTCATCGATTATTTTATCGCTAGAGCTTGTAAAAAACAAGCACTTTTCTAATTTATTGCTTATTAAAATTTGCAGCCGTTTTTAAGAAATTAACGCTTTTCTTTCGTTTATAGCTCGTTGCCTAGGAAACCGACCACCACTGCTGTATAGCTGCATAGAATATGGCCAGGATTTTACTGTTCTGGCGATCCTGGTGAGCTTCAAAACAGAGTCTACAAGCTTAATAGAAAAGAGCTTGTAAGCACGGCACATGTTTACTGTCTAGCAGTGGTGGTCGGGCTCCAAGACAATGAGCTATGAACAAAAGAAAGTGGTAATATCTCAAGAACGGCTGCAAATTTTAATAAGCAGTAAATTGCAAAATCGCTCATATTTACAAGCCGTACCCAAAATACCCATTTTTAAAAAAAGGGATATAACCTATTAAGATTAGTGCAACCCGGGCCAAGTCATATAGAACATACAGAAAGTGGCTTTTTTGCAGCGTTCTCTGATCTTTTCACATTTTCAACTGAGATGGGAGCCGAGCTGTAGTTCCTGAAATAGCCACTAGGCAGTGTACGGAGCTGCCAAGGGCGCCAAAACATTTGCAACTCCCAAGATAACTACGAACAAAGATATCAAAATGAATAGCACAGCAAGGATCCCAGTCCAATAAAATCTCGATGGAAGTTCATGGGAGAATAGTAAATAGCTATTATTTCTCCCTACAAAATATTTTTTTCTTCTTCCCAAACTAAACAAAGCACCTGAAAAAAAATAGATCTCCTGCCGGGTGTTTAGACATATTGCTCAAAAACTGACTCATGTTTCATTCTTAGCAAAACATCATTTATTTTTAACTTGGTGCCGCGTGATCGGCAGGGGTGGACGAAGCCGCACTCGGCGGTAATTCATTCACTCGGCTAAGACGACCAAAATCAAACAATGCCGCAGCTCGCAGTGACGGGAAGTTTTCCTAAAGCATTTTAATCTCCTGACTGCCTTTAATACAATGTGAAAATAATAGGAAAGTAAAAAAAAAAAAAGATAAAAACTCTATAAAATTGTTTACACAATAATGCGTAAGGTAGTATTCCGGAAAGGTTGAAAACAAGCTCAGTGCACAGAAGCAGAAAAAATCCAGTGCAGTCTGTACAGCAGGTTAGAGAGCTCCTATGTATGGCTACTATATACAAGAATATAACTACTATAATACTGCTCCTATGTACAAGAATATAACTACTATAATACTGCTCCCTATGTACAAGAATATAACTACTATAATACTACCCCCTATGGACAAGAATATATCTACTATAATACTGCCCCTATGTACAAGAATATAACTACTATAATACTGCCCCTATGTACAAGAATATAACTACTATAATACTGCTCCTATGTGCAAGAATATAACTACTATAATACTGCTCCTATGTATAAGAATATAACTACTATAATACTACCCCTATGTACAAGAATAAAACTACTATAATACTGCCCCTATGTACAAGAATATAACTACTATAATACTGCCCCTATGTACAAGAATATAACTACTATAATACTGCCCCTATGTACAAGAATATAACTACTATAATACTGCTCCTATGTACAAGAATATAACTACTATATTACTGCTCCTATGTACAAGAATATAACTACTATAATACTGCTCCTATATACAAGAATATAACTACTATAATACTGCCCCTATATACAAGAATATAACTACTATAATACTGCTCCTATGTACAAGACTATAACTACTATAATACTGCTCCTGTATACAAGAATATAACTACTATAATACTGCCCCTATGTACAAGAATATAACTACTATAATACTGCTCCTATGTACAAGACTATAACTACTATAATACTGCTCCCTATATGCAAGAATATAACTACTATAATACTGCTCCTATGTACAAGAATATAACTACTATAATACTGCTCCCTATGTACAAGAATATAACTACTATAATACTGCTCGTATGTACAAGAATTTAACTACTATAATACTGCCCCTATGTACAAGAATATAACTACTATAATATTACTCTTATGCACAAGAATATAACTACTATAATATTGGCCCTATGTACAAGAATATAACTACTATAATACTGCCCCTATGTACAAGAATATAACTACTATAATACAGCTCTTTGTACAAGAATATAACTACTATAATACAGCTCCTATGTACCAGAATATAACTACTATAATACTGCCCCTATGTACAAGAATATAACTACTATAATACTGCACCTATGTACAAGAATATAACTACTATAATACTACTCTTATGTACAAGAATATAACTACTATAATACTGCCCCTATGTACAAAAATATAACTACTATAATACTGCTGCTATGTACAAGAATATAACTACTATAATACTGCTCCTATGTACAAGAATATAACTACTATAATACTGCCCCTATGTACAAGAATATAACTACTATAATACTGCCCCTATGTACAAAAATATAACTACTATAATACTGCCCCTATGTACAAAAATATAACTACTATAATACTGCTGCTATATACAAGAATATAACTACTATAATACTGCCCCTATGTACAAGAATATAACTACTATAATACTGCCCCTATGTACAAAAATATAACTACTATAATACTGCTCCCTATGTACAAGAATATAACTACTATAATACTACCCCCTATGGACAAGAATATATCTACTATAATACTGCCCCTATGTACAAGAATATAACTACTATAATACTGCCCCTATGTACAAGAATATAACTACTATAATACTGCTCCTATGTACAAGAATATAACTACTATAATACTGCTCCTATGTATAAGAATATAACTACTATAATACTACCCCTATGTACAAGAATAAAACTACTATAATACTGCCCCTATGTACAAGAATATAACTACTATAATACTGCCCCTATGTACAAGAATATAACTACTATAATACTGCCCCTATGTACAAGAATATAACTACTATAATACTGCTCCTATGTACAAGAATATAACTACTATATTACTGCTCCTATGTACAAGAATATAACTACTATAATACTGCTCCTATATACAAGAATATAACTACTATAATACTGCCCCTATATACAAGAATATAACTACTATAATACTGCTCCTATGTACAAGAATATAACTACTATAATACTGCTCCTGTATACAAGAATATAACTACTATAATACTGCCCCTATGTACAAGAATATAACTACTATAATACTGCTCCTATGTACAAGACTATAACTACTATAATACTGCTCCCTATATGCAAGAATATAACTACTATAATACTGCTCCTATGTACAAGAATATAACTACTATAATACTGCTCCCTATGTACAAGAATATAACTACTATAATACTGCTCGTATGTACAAGAATTTAACTACTATAATACTGCCCCTATGTACAAGAATATAACTACTATAATATTACTCTTATGCACAAGAATATAACTACTATAATATTGGCCCTATGTACAAGAATATAACTACTATAATACTGCCCCTATGTACAAGAATATAACTACTATAATACAGCTCCTTTGTACAAGAATATAACTACTATAATACAGCTCCTATGTACCAGAATATAACTACTATAATACTGCCCCTATGTACAAGAATATAACTACTATAATACTGCCCCTATGTACAAGAATATAACTACTATAATACTACTCTTATGTACAAGAATATAACTACTATAATACTGCCCCTATGTACTAGAATATAACTACTATAATACTGCTCCTATGTACAGGAATGTAATCACTATAATACTGCTCCTATGTACAAGAATATAACTATTATAATACTGCTCCTATGTACAAGAATATAACTACTATAATACTGCCCCTATGTACAAGAATATAACTACTATAATACTGCCCCTATGTACTAGAATATAACTACTATAATACTGCTCCTATATACAAGAATATAACTACTATAATACTGCTCCTATGTACAGGAATGTAATCACTATAATACTGCCCCTATGTACAGGAATATAACTACTATAGTACTGCTCGTTTGTCTGCGCATAAAAATATTATATTATGCTCACTCCTGATGATTGTCAATTTGGCAAGGTAGAATGGCTGAACCTACTGTATGTCCCGAGCTGTGCACTCTAGGACGTTGTTATTAGAGGTAACTTTGCCTCTGCAGCGTGGGAGAAGCGATGGGACACTTAAGCTGGTCAAATTCTGACATCTGCCAAACTTCAGAGCAGTGCTTTCAGCCTTTATAGGGAACAGCTCACAAACACGCACTCATTGTCCTGCCTCCTAACCTTGGCAAGTAGCTTTAAAGTATAGAATTAAAAATCCCTCAGTTTCTTAGAACAGAGAGGACTTTTAACAAGTGGTAAATTGCAAATGTTCTTGTTTTTATGAACACTTAAGAATTTTAATAATATGAAGATGTAACAAACCCTTTATACCTCAAGATGCATATATCTGTCATGGAGTGGGTTTTGTGAAGTTTGGCCCCTTCTGTTGTGAATTCTGTGGCAGAGCTCCTTCCTGTGGTCACAAGTGGTACTTCGGCTGATTCTGTCTGTGAGCTTCCGTTGGTGGAGGAGAGTGGTACTGCGGCTTCTGCGTTTCCTTCCTCAGGTGATGTGGTGAAGTCGTTAGGTGCTGCTCTATTTAACTCCACCTAGTGCTTTGATCCTGGCCTCCAGTCAATGTTCTAGTATTGGACCTGTTTCCTCCTGGATCGTTCCTGTGGCCTGCTGCTCTGCATAGCTAAGTTCCGCTTTTGCTATTTGTTTCCTGGTTTTTCTGTCCAGCTTGCTTATTTGTTTTTTCTTGCTTGCTGGAAGCTCTGGGACGCAGAGGGTGTACCTCCGTGCCGTTAGTTCGGTACGGAGGGTCTTTTTGCCCCCTTTGCGTGGTTGTTTGTAGGGTTTTGTGTTGACCGCAAAGTTACCTTTCCTATCCTCGCTCTGTTCAGAAAGTCGGGCCTCACTTTGCTAAATCTATTTCATCTCTACGTTTGTCTTTTCATCTTAACTCACAGTCATTATATGTGGGGGCTGCCTTTTCCTTTGGGGTATTTCTCTGAGGCAAGGTAGGCTTATTTTCTATCTTCAGGCTAGCTAGTTTCTCAGGCTGTGCCGAGTTGCATAGGGAGCGTTAGGCGCAATCCACAGCTGCCTCTAGTGTGGTTGGAGAGGATTAGGGATTGCGGTCAGCAGAGTTCCCACGTCTCAGAGCTCGTTCTATGTTTTTGGGTTATTGTCAGGTCACTGTATGTGCTCTGACTTCTATGTCCATTGTGGTACTGAATTACCAGATCATAACACCCTTCCACTCGTAGCAGAGTGTGGCAAACCTTTTCACTCGTGGCAGAGTGTGGTGAAACCTCTTTACCTGTGGCAGAGTGTGGCGAAACCTCTTCACCTGTGGCAGAGTGTGGCGAAACCTCTTCACCTGTGGCAGAATGTGGCAAACCTCTTCACCTGTGGCAGAGTGTGGCAAAACCTCTTCACCTGTGGCAGAGTGTGGTGAAACCTCTTCACCTGTGGCAGAATGTGGCAAACCTCTTCACCTGTGGCAGAATGTGGCAAAACCTCTTCACCTGTGGCAGAATGTGGCAAACCTCTTCACCTGTGGCAGAATGTGGCAAACCTCTTCACCTGTGGCAGAATGTGGCTAAACCTCTTCATCTGTGGCAGAGTGTGGTAAGAAACCTCTTCACCTGTGGCAGAGTGTGGCGAAACCTCTTCACTTGTGGCAGAGTGTGGCGAAACCTCTTCACCTGTGGCAGAGTGTGGCGAAACCTCTTCACCTGTGGCAGAGTGTGGTGAAACCTCTTCACCTGTGGCAGAGTGTGGTGAAACCTCTTCACCTGTGGCAGAGTGTGGCGAAACCTCTTCACCTGTGGCAGAGTATGGCGAAACCTCTTCAACTGTGGCAGAGTGTGGCGAAACCTCTTCACCTGTGGCAGAGTATGGCGAAACCTCTTCACCTGTGGCAGAGTGTGGCAAAACCTCTTCACCTGTGGCAGAATGTTGCAAACCTCTTCACCTGTGGCAGAATGTGGCTAAACCTCTTCATCTGTGGCAGAGTGTGGTGAAACCTCTTCACCTGTGGCAGAGTGTGGCGAAACCTCTTCACCTGTGGCAGAATGTGGCTAAACCTCTTCACCTGTGGCAGAATGTGGCAAAACCTTTTCACCTGTGGCAGAATGTGGCAAACCTCTTCACCTGTGGCAGAATGTGGCAAACCCCTTCACCTGTGGCAGAATGTGGCTAAACCTCTTCATCTGTGGCAGAGTGTGGTGAAACCTCTTCACCTGTGGCAGAGTATGGCGAAACCTCTTCACCTGTGGCAGAGTGTGGCGAAACCTCTTCACCTGTGGCAGAGTGTGGCGAAACCTCTTCACCTGTGGCAGAGTGTGGCGAAACCTCTTCACCTGTGGCAGAGTGTGGCGAAACCTCTTCACCTGTGGCAGAGTGTGGCGAAACCTCTTCACCTGTGGCAGAGTGTGGCGACACCTCTTCACCTGTGGCAGAGTGTGGCGAAACCTCTTCACCTGTGGCAGAGTGTGGTGAAACCTCTTCACCTGTGGCAGAGTGTGGTGAAACCTCTTCACCTGTGGCAGAGTGTGGCGAAACCTCTTCACCTGTGGCAGAGTGTGGCGAAACCTCTTCACCTGTGGCAGAGTGTGGTGAAACCTCCTCACCTGTGGCAGAGTGTGGTGAAACCTCTTCACCTGTGGCAGAGTATGATGAAACCTCTTCACTTGTGGCAGAGTGTGGCGAAACCTCTTCACCCGTGGTAGAGAGTGGCGAAGCCTCTTCACCCATAGCAGAGTTTGGCTAAACCTCTTTACCCGTGGCAGAGTGTGGCGAAACCTCTTCACCTGTGGCAGAGTGTGGCGAAACCTCTTCACCCGTGGCAGAGTGTGGTGAAACCTCTTCACATGTGGCAGAGTTTGGCTAAACTAAATAACAGGTATTTTTGTCAAAGCATTTAAATGGAACGTATGCTGATGCTTGCGCGTTCCAGCTACCATTGGCTCCCCGCATTGCTATTGCAGATGATGGGTTACCTCCTGAAGGCTCCCGCCACTGGGATCTTGTTCCTTACTTGAAGCTCAGCTATATTCTTCAAAGAGAAGGTGATTTTCACTATATACCGCAATACGGTGCTATTGCAGTGTACAGTATAAGCAATCAGAAGATCGCAGGTCCAAGTCATCGAAATTGGCTCAAACATGTCAGTAACATTTTTTAAAATAAAGTAAAAAAATATATATAGAAACTTGAATCACCTCCCCCATTTCCCCCATTAAAAATAAAGACATTTTATAATTTAAAAAATAGACATATTGTAGAGTTCATGAAGTCCAATCTATCAAAACATAAAATTAATTAATCCACAAAGTAAAAGTACACAACGAAAAGATAAAAAATCTAAACATCAGAATTCCTGTTTTTTGGGAGCCTCGCTTGTAAAAAAAAAATGCAGAAACAAGTGATCAAAATGTATCTACGGTACTTCAAAATTGCTCTAAAAAAACTAACAAGCTCTCACATAGCTCAATTAAAAAAAAATTAAAACTGAAAATGGCTACAAAATAGGACTTTTTTTTTTAAACTTCTGAATTTTTTTTCACCACTTACAAAACTTTAATAGATTTTTTTTTTATTTATCGCCGTAATCGTACTGACCTGTAAAAACAAGATTCCAGGTCATTTTTACCGTGGAATGAGCACCACAAAAATAAAAACAAAAAAACTGTGGCTGAATGGATTTTTTTTCACCAATTTTTTCCTCGCTTTTCAGTACATAGTATGGGAAAATAAGTGCTGTCATTCAAAACTTTATCTCGCCCCGCAAAAAAAATAAGCTATGGGTATGGAAAAATTTTAACTCTTGGAAGTAGAGGAGAAAAAAAAATACAAAAATAAGGGATAATCCAACCTCTGATATTTTATCTATATTTCCAAATATTCTGGATTATCAGATCGTCATAAAGATCTAACACTAGGAGAGTTCTGTATCTAAGAATATGCGGGTGCTTCTGAGCCCGGTTTTCCTTTAAGGGAAAAAAACATCTTTTCTTGTACTTTTCCGCTGTAAGCTTTGATCTCCGGGCTAAGAAGATTGTCCTAAACTCTGGGGAATAAGATGACCAGAAGTCGTAAACATTATGGTCTTAGTCAGTTCCTGCCAATCTGGAAGGTATATCACAAAATCGATAGTAGATAGGGCGCTCAGGCAACTGTTCAGGCGTAATGCTCCATCCATAAAGACAGTCGTTAAAAAACAATTATTACAGCTACAATTAACTTTTAATGATGTTTGATATTTTGTTTTATTGCATAATGCTAATGGTAATAAACACGGGAGGTAGAAATGCCCGCAGTAAGTAAGTGCCCCCCCGGAATACATTATCAAACTGCTGGATCTAGATGGATTTTGGTGAAAGGTTAGACGGGGTTACTAAAGTCTAAGAGGCAGCGAGACATCAAATACTGTGAGACATCCTATGTATCAAATAAGAAAGCGTAAGGAAAAATATAATTCCTATAAATTCTAGGAAGAGAGAAAAACTAGGACAAATCTGTCAGTGACGCAATTGTATATACAAATCAGCACCGACCGTGCTAACTGTATGGTATAAATACAAGGAAAGGTGTGGAGTGGAGGTGTGCAAGAGAGGCCAAACACCCACAGAGGCAGAACTCACACAGAGGCCAAAAACCACCACAGAGGCCAAAAACTCCCACTGAGGCCAAACTCCCACAGAGGCCAAAAACTCCCACAGAGGCCAAAAACTCCCACTGAGGCCAAACTCTCACAGAGGCCAAAAACTCCCACAGAGGCCAAAAACTCCCACAGAGGCAGAACTCACACAGAGGCCAAAAACTCCCACTGAGGCCAAACTCCCACTGAGGCCAAACTCCCACAGAGGCCAAAAACTCCCACAGAGGCCAAAAACCACCACAGAGGCCAAAAACCACCACAGAGGCCCAAAAACCACCACAGAGGCTAAACTACCACAGAGGCCCCTATCTCCTCCATCTCATGTCCTGATTCTGCACTGAAGCATTACAATGAAACCCTGCAAAGTGCCCTGGATGAAGCTGCACCTCCTATACCACGAACAACTCGGCACAGATGGCGACAACCGTGGCACACGCTGCAAACACGTTTCCTGCAGCTCCAGGTGTGCCGAACGTCTGTGGAGAAAATCTAATCTACCCGAAGATTTCATCCATTATAAGTTCATACTTAAAACATACAACTCTGCCCTTCACCTCTCCAAACAAACCTATTTTAACACCCTCATCACCTCTCTGTCCAGTAACCCTAAACGTCTCTTTGACACTTTTCATTCCCTACTCAATCCAAGAGAGCAGGCCCCAACCACGGATCTCCGCACTGATGATCTGGCCAATTACTTCAAAGAAAAAAATTGACCATATTTGACAGGAAATTGTCTCCCAATCCCTTCATACCATGCATTGTCCTCACTCCCCCACTGCATCTAGCTCACTCTCTGACTTTGAACCAGTCACAGAAGAAGTAATCAGGCTCCTTGCATCTTCTCACCCGACCACTTGCACCAGTGACCCCATTCCGTCACATCTCCTCCAGTCCCTTTCCCCGGCTGTCACCTCTCACCTAACAACAAAAATATTCAACCTTTCTCTCTCTTCCGGTATCTTTCCTTCTTCATTTAAGCATGCCATCATACATCCATTACTTAAAAAACCATCCCTCGACCAAAACTGTGCCGCTAACTATAGACCCGTGTCTAATCTCCCCTTCATCTCTAAACTCCTCGAACACCTGGTCCACTCCCGTCTTACCCGCTATCTCTCAGATAACCGTCTTCTCGACCCTCTTCAATCTGGTTTCCGCTCCTTACACTCTACTGAAACTGCCCTCACTAAAGTCTCTAATGACCTACTAACAGCTAAATCTAATGGTCACTACTCCATGCTAATTCTCTTGGATCTCCCTGCAACATTCGACACTGTGGATCATCAGCTCCTCCTCACTATGCTCCGCTCCATCGGCCTCAAGGACACCGTTCTCTCCTGGTTCTCCTATCTCTGACCGATCCTTCACTGTATGTTTTGCTGGTTCCTCCTCCTCTCACCTTCCCCTTACTGTTGGGGTTCCTCAAGGATCAGTCCTAGGCCCCTCCTCTTCTCGTTGTATACTGCCCCTATTGGACAAACAATCAGTAGATTTGGTTTCCAGTACCATCCCTATGCTGACGACACCCAATTATACACCTCTTCTCCTGTTATCACACCGACCTTTTTAGAAAACACCAGTGATTGTCTTACCGCTGTCTCTAACATCATGTCCTCCCTCTATCTGAAACTGAACCTGTCAAAAACTGAACTCCTTGTGTTTTCTCCCTCTATTAAACTACCTTTGCCTGACATTGCCATCTCCGTGTGTGGTTCCACCATTACTCCAAAGCAACATGCCTGCTGCCTTGGGGTCATCCTTGATTCCGAGCTTTCATTCACCCCCCACATCCGATCACTGGCTCGCTCTTCTTATCTGCATCTCAAAAACATTTCTAGAATTCGCCCTTTTCTTACTTTCGACTCTGTAAAAACTCTTACTGTTTCACTTATTCATTCTCGTCTGGACTATTGTAACATAGTAACATAGTAACATAGTTAGTAAGGCCGAAAAAAGACATTTGTCCATCTAGTTCAGCCTATATTCCATCATAATAAATCCCCAGATCTACATCCTTCTACAGAACCTAATAATTGTATGATACAATATTGTTCTGCTCCAGGAAGACTTCCAGGCCTCTCTTGAACCCCTCGACTGAGTTCGCCATCACCACCTCCTCAGGCAAGCAATTCCAGATTCTCACTGCCCTAACAGTAAAGAATCCTCTTCTATGTTGGTGGAAAAACCTTCTCTCCTCCAGACGCAAAGAATGCCCCCTTGTGCCCGTCACCTTCCTTTGTATAAACAGATCCTCAGCGAGATATTTGTATTGTCTCCTTATATACTTATACATGGTTATTAGATTGCCCCTCAGTCGTCTTTTTTCTAGACTAAATAATCCTAATTTCGCTAATCTATCTGGGTATTGTAGTTCTCCCATCCCCTTTATTAATTTTGTTGCCCTCCTTTGTACTCTCTCTAGTTCCATTATATCCTTCCTGAGCACCGGTGCCCAAAACTAACTTGTAACTCTCCACTAATCGGCCTTCCTCTTACCAAACTCTCCCCGCTCCAATCTGTCCTGAATGCTGCAGCCAGGATCATATTCCTCACCAACCGTTACACCGATGCCTCTACCCTGTGCCAGTCATTACACTGGTTACCCATCCACTCAAGAATCCAGTACAAAACTATTACCCTCATCCACAAAGCACTCCATGGCTCAGCACCACCCTACATCTCCTCCCTGGTCTCATCCTACCACCCTACTCGTGCTCTGCGTTCTGCTAATGACCTCAGGTTAACATCCTCAATAATCAGAACCTCCCACTCCCGTCTCCAAGACTTTCCACGTGCTGCGACAATTCTTTGGAATGCACTACCCAGGTTAATACGATTAATCCCCAATCCCCACAGTTTTAAGCGTGCCCTAAAAACGCATTTGTTCACACTGGCCTACCGCCTCAACGCATTAACCTAACGATCCCTGTGTGGCCCATTCAAAAAACTTCCTTGCATCATGTTCTCATACACTTTATGCATTTAATAGCCTCTGTGTCTGTACTGCTACAAACATGCAGCATTACATGAACACCTGATTCTTACACTATGGCTGGTGCGAACAACGAAAGCAATTGTTACCATCCACCTCTCGTGTCTCCCCTTGTCCTTGTAGTCTGTAAGCTTGCGAGCAGCAGGGCCCTCATTCCTCTTGGTATCTGTTTTGAACTGTGATTATTGTTATGCTGTAATGTCTATTGTCTGTACAAGTCCCCTCTATAATTGTAAAGCGCTGCGGAATATGTTGGCGCTATATAAATAAAATTATTATTATTATTATTACAGGCCAAACTCCCACAGAGGCCAAACTCCCACAGTGTCAAGTGGTTTTAGGACAGGTGTGATGGACAGATGTCAACATATCATCCGCCACATAGTGCACTAGGGTAAAGATTCCTACTCACTGATCCTGAGTTACATTCTGTATTATACTCCAGAGCTGCAATCACTATTCTTCTGGTACAGTCAATGTGTACATACAGTATGTAGGCTTGTGGGTTACATCTTGAATTATAGCGAGTGCAGCTCTGGAGTATTGTATAGGCTGTAATATAATCTGGATTGAGAGAACCTGTCAGCCGGATTTTGCTCAGTAAACTACAGCCATTGTCGTGTTGCCACTGTTATACTAATTAAAATGATACCTGGGGTGAAGAAATCCGTCTTGTGGTTCTTGTGTAATCAGTGTTAGAAGCTTGCAGTTAATGATATGCTCATGCTCCAGGGCGGGACTGTAGGCAGAGTCTTATCTTCCTGCTCTAAGAAAGGGAAACCAAGGAAAGACCTATCCACAGGCCGCCCTGAAGCAAAAACAGTCTGCCTCTCTGTGTATCTGTCTCTCTCTGTGTATCTGTCTCTCTCTCTGTATCTCTTTCTCTGTCTCTATGATGAGGAACATGTTTGTGCTTCAGGAGACCTATGGGCAGGTCTCATTGATTTCTCTGGCTTAGGGCTGGAAGATAAGACTCTGCCTACAGTCCCGAACAAGAACCACAAGACGGATTTCTTCCCCATGGTATTATTTTAATCAGTTTAACACTGCCAAACTGACAATGCCTGTAGTTTACTTAGCAAACTCCTGCTGACAGGCTCACTTTAAGGAATTTTCATCAGGGTTTCAAATGTATCATATTATGTTTTCTTCTAAGTTGTTCCATTTTTTCATAATTAGCAGATGTCCATTAATTATATTTTGCTGAGTTTTAAGTAGCACTTGCTAGGAATACACAGATTAAGAACCAAGACAAGCACAGAACTGATGAAAAAAACAAAGATTTTCTCCATCCACTGCCCTGTTAGAGCAGATGAGACGACAGCTGGAGTGGAACTCACTCTGTTCTATTATTATACTCCAGTGTCATTACATTTGCCAGTAATGGAGGATTCATGGGCGCAGATATTTGTCTGTCGCTATGATACAGATATGAAGACGATGAAGACCAGACCACAATGTCCTAATACTACTAATAAATGAATGACAAGGTTCTGCCTCTGCGTTTTACTCTCTGCGCCGCTCTGGCTGTTTCGGAGTTATTTACGGGATATGGCAGATCTTGCATCCTAGGGAGCACATTCACCGATGATGAGCAGCGATTGTCACAATATATTTTTGCTCGCACTATAAAAAGGTGTCGTGCTGAGATACATTTTCTCTTTTATATCCGAGTATACTAACAAGCATCTGTAACGTAAGGTGCCTCAACTTTGACAAACTCTTTAATCTAAAAAGTTTTCACGTTCTACTTTTCCCTGTAATGATATAAGAGTCTGGCAGTAAGCGTGAAAAGAACATCCGTCATGAATGCGTGGAAGCAAATGAAAGCCACCTGAGTCATTTTTGGGTGTTCGAGGTGCACAGGACGAGATGACCCATACCATGAAGAAGTAAAGCCACCAAACTTCAATCATGTCTCCTGTAATGCTGACTTGGCTTGGCAATGATTGCTCGGAAATGTAAGTTATGTGATTGACTACGAGTCATGAGGGTTCGGAGTCTGCGATCCTTGTCATGGAGGTTGGGGTTTGTGGTGTAGCATCCATGAGTGGTCCATCAGTGGTTTTTTTGGAGGGAATATCTTCTTTCTTCAGAACAAATGATGAGGCATATCGAAATCCAACCTTCTTGAGCTGATTCCGATGTGGCCAACTTTGATGCAATTATTAGGGTGTGTTTACTTTGCCTGACCACCAACCGGTAAACGACCGTCAATCAGATACATGTTTGCCGATCGGCGCTCGCTTAATCTTCCGTCTAGACAGACCGACCTCACTTCCGATGTGCACAGAATGGAGAGGAGTAAATTGATTGACCAGGACCCTGGTCTATCGGACAGATCAGTACTGGGTGGGAGCCCCGAGAACTACCTTGAACCTGTCAACAGTCATTTTTCCTTTCTTAGTTATCATTGCAGTGTGACACACATACAACTTTACACCGGGTCAACGACTCAAAAGTGGACTTGCAGATGCCGGCAAATAGGATGAAGTTTGCAGGACCCATCCACAAAATACTGGCATGTCCACGGCACCAGGATCCTGCAAATGTATCCGCTCACCTCTAGAATACAACATTCGCTAATACAGTCGTCCTGTGCGCAATGGAATGTCATTGTTCTCGGCAGCATATGTGGTGATTACACAGGATGAAGTGCTGCCGAGAACGATGGTTTTCAAAAATCATTTCACCAGTCAGGATCAAACTTCATACAAAGTATTCGCTTTTACTTTTCAACGGAGGTGACCAGAGAGCTTTGCATTCTCCTCCTGGGGGAGTTCTTCAGCATTGAGGTCACTGGTGTGATGATGTCGGCATTGATGTCACTGGTGTGATGATGTCAGTAATGATGTCACTGGTGTGGTGATGTCAGCATTGATGTCACTCGTGTGGTGATGTCAGCATTGATGTCACTGGTGTGGTGATGTCAGTAATGATGTCACTGGTGTGGTGAAGTCGGCGTTGATGTCACTGGTGTGGTGAAGTCGGCGTTGATGTCACTGGTGTGGTGATGTCAGCATTGAGGTCACTGGTGTGGTGAAGTCGGCCTTGATGTCACTGGTGTGGTGAAGTCAGCATTGATCTCACTGAGGTGGTAATGTCAGTAGTCCACGAACTCAGGGAGGTCATTTCGGTCCAAGCAGTTGGTTTTAGAACCTAGTAATGTCCATTAATATTACCGTTAGGATATGCATAATGGGTTGACTTATTTAGATTGTCAATAGGGGACTGCGTAGTTCCTCAATCAGCTGAAAGAACCCTCAAAATGAAATCTTCACTCTCTTTGTAGGACCAGGGCATCTAAACAGAAATATAGACCAGTTCCTGATTTCAAGGAGAACAGTGTAATACCTTATTCTTCCACTGGAGGTGCTGCAGGGAAAACACATATAGTCCACTGATTACAGATGATCGCTGAAGGTCACATCTGCTCATCATGGGAGGAACTTGTTATAATAAAAGGACTGCCCCAGCCAGAACATTCTCTCAAAAGTTAACATAAAATTATGATCATTTTTTTTCCACAAGACTCTAGCAAGAACCTGGACCATCCCTTAACCCCTTCATGACCCAGCCTATTTTGACCTTAAAGACCTTGCCGTTTTTTGCAATTCTGACCAGTGTCCCTTTATGAGGTAATAACTCAGGAACGCTTCAACGGATCCTAGCGGTTCTGAGATTGTATTTTCGTGACATATTGGGCTTCATGTTAGTGGTAAATTTAGGTCAATAAATTCTGCGTTTATTTGTGATAAAAACGGAAATTTGGCGAAAATTTAGAAAATTTCGCAATTTTCACATTTTGAATTTTTATTCTGTTAAACCAGAGAGATATGTGACACAAAATAGTTAATAAATAACATTTCCCACATGTTTACTTTACATCAGCACAATTTTGGAAACAAAATTTTTTTTTGTTAGGAAGTTATAAGGGTTAAAATTTGACCAGCGATTTGTCATTTTTACAACGAAATTTACAAAACCATTTTTTTTAGGGACCACCTCACATTTGAAGTCAGTTTGAGGGGTCTATATGGCTGAAAATACCCAAAAGTGACACCATTCTAAAAACTGCACCCCTCAAGGTACTCAAAACCACATTCGAAAAGTTTATTAACCCTTCAGGTGCTTCACAGCAGCAGAAGCAACATGGAAGGAAAAAATGAACATTTAACTTTTTAGTCACAAAAATTATCTTTTAGCAACAATTTTTTTATTTTCCCAATGGTAAAAGGAGAAACTGAACCACGAAAGTTGTTGTCCAATTTGTCCTGAGTACGCTGATACCTCATATGTGGGGGTAAACCACTGTTTGGGCGCACGGCAGGGCTTGGAAGGGAAGGAGCGCCATTTGACTTTTTGAATCAAAAATTGGCTCCACCCTTTAGCGGACACCATGTCACGTTTGGAGAGCCCCCGTGTGCCTAAAAATTGGAGCTCCCCCACAAGTGACCCCATTTTGGAAACTAGACGCCCCAAGGAACTTATCTAGATGCATAGTGAGCACTTTGAACCCCCAGGTGCTTCACAAATTGATCTGTAAAAATTAAAAAGTACTTTTTTTTCACAAAAAAATTCTTTTCGCCTCAAATTTTTCATTTTCACATGGGCAGTAGGATAAAATGGATCATAAAATTTGTTGGGCAATTTCTCCCGAGTACGCCGATACCTCATATGTGGGGGTAAACCACTGTTTGGGCACACGGCAGGGCTCGGAAGGGAAGGCGCGCCATTTGACTTTTTGAATGGAAAATTAGCTCCAATTGTTAGCGGACACCATGTCGCGTTTGGAGAGCCCCTGTGTGCCTATGCATTGGAGCTCCCCCACAAGTGACCCCATTTTGGAAACTAGACCCCCCAAGGAACTTATAACTTATCTAGATGCATATTGAGCACTTTAAACCCCCAGGTGCTTCACAGAAGTTTATAACGCAGAGCCATGAAAATAAAAAAAAAAATTATTTTCTCAAAAATGATCTTTTAGCCTGCAATTTTTTATTTTACAAAGGGTAACAGGAGAAACTGGACCCCAAAAGTTGTTGTCCAGTTTCTCCTGAGTTCGCTGATACCCCATATGTGGGGGTAAACCACTGTTTGGGCACATGCCGGGGCTTGGAAGTGAAGTAGTGACATTTTGAAATGCAGACTTTGATGGAATGCTCTGTGGGCGTCACGTTGCGTTTGCAGAGCCCCTGATGTGGCTTAACAGTAGAAACCCCCCACAAGTGACCCCATTTTGGAAACTAGACCCCGAAAGGAACTTATCTAGATGTGTGGTGAGCACTTTGAACCCCCAAGTGCTTCATAGAAGTTTATAATGCAGAGCCGTGAAAATAATAAATACGTTTTCTTTCCTCAAAAATAATTATTTAGCCCAGAATTTTTTATTTTCCCAAGGGTAACAGGAGAAATTGGATCCCAAAAGTTGTTGTCCAGTTTCTCCTGAGTACGCTGATACCCCATATGTGGGGGTAAACCACTGTTTGGGCACATGCCGGGGCTCGGAAGTGAAGTAGTGACGTTTTGAAATGCAGACTTTGATGGAATGCTCTGTGGGCGTCACGTTGCGTTTGCAGAGCCCCTGATGTGGCTTAACAGTAGAAACCCCCCACAAGTGACCCCATTTTGGAAACTAGACCCCGAAAGGAACTTATCTAGATGTGTGGTGAGCACTTTGAACCCCCAAGTGCTTCACAGAAGTTTATAATGCAGAGCCGTGAAAATAATAAATACGTTTTCTTTCCTCAAAAATAATTATTTAGCCCAGAATTTTTTAATTTTCCCAAGGGTAACAGGAGAAATTTGACCCCAATATTTGTTGTCCAGTTTCTCCTGAGTACGGTGATACCCCATATGTGGGGGTAAACTACTGTTTGGGCACATGTCGGGGCTCGGAATTGAAGTAGTGACGTTTTGAAATGCAGACTTTGATGGAATGCTCTGCGGGCGTCACGTTGCGTTTGCAGAGCCCCTGATGTGCCTAAACAGTAGAAATCCCCCACAAGTGACCCCATTTTGGAAACTAGACCCCGAAAGGAACTTATCTAGATGTGTGGTGAGCACTTTGAACCCCCAAGTGCTTCATAGAAGTTTATAATGCAGAGCCGTGAAAATAATAAATACGTTTTCTTTCCTCAAAAATAATTATTTAGCCCAGAATTTTTTATTTTCCCAAGGGGTACAAGAGAAATTGGACCCCAAAAGTTGTTGTCCAGTTTCTCCTGAGTACGCTGATACCCCATGTGTGGGGGTAAACCACTGTTTGGGCACACGTCGGGGCTCAGAAGGGAAGTAGTGACTTTTGAAATGCAGACTTTGATGGAATGGTCTGCGGGCGTCACATTGCGTTTGCAGAGCCCCTGGTGTGCCTAAACAGTAGAAACCCCCCACAAGTGACCCCATTTTAGAAACTAGACCCCCCAGGGAACTTATCTAGATATGTGGTGAGCACTTTGAACCCCCAAGTGCTTCACAGACGTTTACAACGCAGAGCCGTGAAAATAAAAAATCATTTTTCTTTCCTCAAAAATGATGTTTTAGCAAGCATTTCTTTATTTTCACAAGGGTAACAGGAGAAATTGGACCCCAGTAATTGTTGCGCAGTTTGTCCTGAGTATGCTGGTACCCCATATGTGGGGGTAAACCACTGTTTGGGTGCACGTCGGGGCTTGGAAGTGAGGGAGCACCATTTGACTTTTTGAATACGAGATTGGCTGGAATCAATGGTGGCGCCATGTTGCGTTTGGAGACCCCCTGATGTGCCTAAACAGTGGAAACCCCTCAATTCTAACTCCAACACTAACCCCAACACACCCCTAACCCTAATCCCAACTGTAGCCATAACCCTAAACACAACCCTAACCGCAACACACCCCTAACCCTAATCCCAACTGTAGCCGTAACCCTAATCACAACCCTAACCCCAACACACCCGTAACCCCAACACACCCCTAACCCTAACCACAACCCTAATTCCAACCCAACCCTAGCCCTAAGGCTATGTGCCCACGTTGCGGATTCGTATGAGATTTTTCAGCACCATTTTTGAAAAATCCGCAGGTAAAAGGCACTGCGTTTTACCTGCGGATTTACCGCGGATTTCCAGTGTTTTTTGTCCGGATTTCACCTGCGGATTCCTATTGAGGAACAGGTGTAAAACGCTGCGGAATCCGCACAAAGAATTGACATGCTGCGGAAAATGCAACGCAGCGTTACCGCGCGGTATTTTCCGCACCATGGGCACAGCGGATTTGGCTTTCCATATGTTTACATGGTACTGTAAACCTGATGGAACACTGCTGCGAATCCGCAGCGGCCAATCCGCACCGTGTGCACATAGCCTAATTCTAAAGGTATGTGCACACGCTGCGGAAAACGCTGCGGATCTGCAGCAGTTTCCCATGAGTTTACAGTTCAATGCAAACCTATGGAAAACAAAAATCGCTGTACACATGCTGCAGAAAAACTGCACGGAAACGCAGCGGTTTACATTCCGCAGCATGTCACTTCTTTCTGCGGATTCCGCAGCGGTTTTACAACTGCTCAAATAGAAAATCGCTATTGTAAAACCGCATTGAATTGCGCAGAAAAAACATGGTAAATCCGCCATAAATCCGCAGCGGTTTAGCACTGCGGATTTATCAAATCCGCAGTGGAAAAATCCGCAGAGGACCAGAATACGTGTGCACATACCGAAACCCTAACCCTAACCCTACCCCTACCCCTACCCCTAACCCTACCCCTAACCCTACCCCTAACCCTACCCCTAACCCTAACCCTACCCTTAACCCTACCCCTAACCCTACCCCTAACCCTAACCCTACCCCTAACCCTACCCCTAACCCTAACCCTACCCCTAACCCTACCCCTAACCCTAGTTCTTACCCCAACCTTAGTGGAAAAAAAATAAATATTTTTTTTTATTGTCCCTACCTATGGGGGTGACAAAGGGGGGGGGTCATTTGCTTTTTTTTTAATTTTGATCACTGAGGGGCGATCTAATAACCATGTATAAGTATATAAGGGGACAATACAAATATCTCGCTGAGGATCTGTTTATACCAAGGAAGGTGACGGGCACAAGGGGGCATTCTTTGCGTCTGGAGGAGAGAAGGTTTTTCCACCAACATAGAAGAGGATTCTTTACTGTTAGGGCAGTGAGAATCTGGAATTGCTTGCCTGAGGAGGTGGTGATGGCGAACTCAGTCGAGGGGTTCAAGAGAGGCCTGGATGTCTTCCTGGAGCAGAACAATATTGTATCATACAATTATTAGGTTCTGTAGAAGGACGTAGATCTGGGTATTTATTATGATGGAATATAGGCTGAACTGGATGGACAAATGTCTTTTTTCGGCCTTACTAACTATGTTACTATGTTACTATGAGATATAACCTATCTCAGTGATCAAAATTCACTCTGGAACGAATCTGCCGGCCGGCAGATTCGGCGGGCGCACTGCACATGCGCCCGCCATTTTGGAAGATGGCGGCGCCCAGGAAAGAAGACGGACGGTCCCCGGGAGGCCAGGTAAGTATAAGGGGGGAGAGATCAGGGCAAGGGGGGGGGGGGCGTCGGAGCACGGGGGGGTGGATCGGAACACGGGGGGGTGGATTGGAGCACGGAGTGGGGGATCCCTGTGCGGGCGGGTGGATCGGAGCACGGGGGGGGAATCGCTGTGCGGGGGGGTGGATCGCTGTGCGGGGGGGGGGGATCGGAGTGCGGGGGGGTTTGATTGGAGCACGGGGGTGTGATTGGAGCACGGGGGGAGCGGGCAGGAGGACGGGGGAGCGGAGCACAGGACCGAGGGGAGCGGACCACAGATCGGGGGGCTGGGGGGGCGATCGGAGGAGTGGGGTGGGTGCACATTAGTGTGTCCAGCCATGGCCGATGATATTGCAGCATCGGCCATGGCTGGATTGTAATATTTCACCATTTTTTTAGGTGAAATATTACAAATCGCTCTGATTGGCAGTTTCACTTTCAACAGCCAATCAGAGCGATCGTAGCCACGAGGGGGTGAAGCCACCCCCCCTGGGCTAAACTACCACTCCCCCTGTCCCTGCAGATCGGGTGAAATGGGAGTTAACCCTTTCACCCGATCTGCAGGGACGCGATCTTTCCATGACGCATATGCTGCGTCATGGGTCGGAATGGCACCGACTTTCATGACGCAGCGTATGCGTCAAAGGTCGGGAAGGGGTTAAAGCTGTGATTAGACACAAGCACAAACCCCATCGTGGAGACCACTTTCCAGTAGCCATAGAAACCCGCCTCATTTATTAGAGAAAAGCAGAGAGACCCAGAAGGAGACCAGTTTTTCCAGAACAGTATCCTTCATCATGAATTCAGCCTCTGGGTCTCCGCAGCTAAAGTTCATGATCCTGCGCTTTTAAGTGCTGAATTGTACTTGCCAGTCCATCCTTCTAAATTACAAAGGATGGATTATTCCAGCCCCCTTGTTCCATCCATCTCTTTCCAGATCTCTGCGAAAATCTGCAAATTTGTGTCCTCCTTCGAAAAAAAAAAAAATGCTATTAAAGCTCCGATATCTTCTATTTTTACAGCTTTTTCCATAGTTAAAAAAAACAACTTAGCGTCTGTTTGAGTCCATCCAAAAGTAGCCGACATGGCGAACATCATCATCGATAATGTGAAGGTGGCAAGATCAATTATAAAACTGTTTTGCCAATAAAAAGACCTCTCCTTCTCATTCAGAGGGTGGAGGATGTGAGATGATCAATGTTTAATAGATTCCTTCAAGACAATATTGCACAAACATTACCATCAGATGCATGCTTAATTAAGCCCAATTATTACATGCAAAGGGCAAGGCACAAGTGCACTGAAAAGGAGTCCTGTGGGATTGCATTCATTGCTTAGAGTGGCTTTCTTAATTGCACGGCTTCAGTAACAGAATTGCAAGACTTCTTTCTTGTTTGAACCACAAATCAATGGATGTTTGTCTCGTACATACTAAAAAAACGGCACTCGAGGCATTCTGGTTACTGCAGCAACTTGGCCACGCGCCCACGTTGCAGAAAGGTGTGCAGATTTTTCCGCACTGATTTTGGTAAATCTGCAGGTAAACGGCACTGCGGATTTACTGCGGAATTACCACGTTTTTTTTGCGGTTTTCAGATTCCACCTGCGGTTTAACAACTGCGGATTTCTATTATGGAGCAGGTGTAAACTGCTGCAGAATCCGCACAAAGAATTGACATGCGTCGGAATAAACAACGCAGCGTTTCCGCGTGTTTTTTTCCGCAGCAAGTGCACTGCGGATCTTGTTTTCAATAGTTTTACATGGTACAGTAAACTCAGGGAAAACTGCTGCGGATTCGCAATGTGTGCACATACCCTCACACATGTCTCTGACAACTATAATACTGCCCCTATGTACAAGAATATAACTACTATAATACTACTCCTTATGTGCCAGAATATAACTACTATAATACTGCTCCTATGTAAAAGAATATAACTACTATAATACTGCCCCTGTGTACAAGAATATAACTACTATAATACTGCCCCTATGTACAAGAATATAACTACAATAATACTACTCCCTATGTACAAAATATAACAACTATAATACTGCCTCTATGTAAAATATAACTACTATAATACTGCTCATATGTACAAGAATATAACTACTATAATACTGCTCCTATGTACAAGAATATATCTACTATAATACGGCCCCTATTTACAAGAATATAACTACTATAATACTGGTCCAATGTACAATAATATAACTGCTATAATACTGCTCCTATGTTCAAGAATATACCTACTGTAATACTGCCCCTATGTACAAGAATATAACTACTATAATACCGCCCCTATGTACAAGAATATAACTACTATAATACTGCTCCTATGTACAAGAATATAACTACTATATTACTGCTCCTATGTACAAGAATATAACTACTATAATACTGCTCCTATATACAAGAATATAACTACTATAATACTGCCCCTATATACAAGAATATAACTACTATAATACTGCTCCTATGTACAAGAATATAACTACTATAATACTGCTCCCTATATGCAAGAATATAACTACTATAATACTGCTCCTATGTACAAGAATATAACTACTATAATACTGCTCCCTATGTACAAGAATATAACTACTATAATACTGCCCCTATGTACAAGAATATAACTACAATAATACTACTCCCTATGTACAAAATATAACAACTATAATACTGCCTCTATGTAAAATATAACTACTATAATACTGCTCATATGTACAAGAATATAACTACTATAATACTGCTCCTATGTACAAGAATATATCTACTATAATACGGCCCCTATTTACAAGAATATAACTACTATAATACTGGTCCAATGTACAATAATATAACTGCTATAATACTGCTCCTATGTTCAAGAATATACCTACTGTAATACTGCCCCTATGTACAAGAATATAACTACTATAATACCGCCCCTATGTACAAGAATATAACTACTATAATACTGCTCCTATGTACAAGAATATAACTACTATATTACTGCTCCTATGTACAAGAATATAACTACTATAATACTGCTCCTATATACAAGAATATAACTACTATAATACTGCCCCTATATACAAGAATATAACTACTATAATACTGCTCCTATGTACAAGAATATAACTACTATAATACTGCTCCCTATATGCAAGAATATAACTACTATAATACTGCTCCTATGTACAAGAATATAACTACTATAATACTGCTCCCTATGTACAAGAATATAACTACTATAATACTGCTCCTATGTACAAGAATTTAACTACTATAATACTGCCCCTATGTACAAGAATATAACTACTATAATATTACTCTTATGCACAAGAATATAACTACTATAATATTGGCCCTATGTACAAGAATATAACTACTATAATACTGCCCCTATGTACAAGAATATAACTACTATAATATTACTCTTATGTACAAGAATATAACTACTATAATACTGCCCCTTGTGTACAAGAATATAACTACTATAATACAGCTCCTATGTACAAGAATATAACTACTATAATACTGCCCCTATGTACAAGAATATAACTACTATAATACAGCTCCTATGTACCAGAATATAACTACTATAATACTGCCCCTATGTACAAGAATATAACTACTATAATACTGCCCCTATGTACAAGAATATAACTACTATAATACAGCTCCTATGTACCAGAATATAACTACTATAATACTGCCCCTATGTACAAGAATATAACTACTATAATACTACTCTTATGTACAAGAATATAACTACTATAATACTGCCCCTATGTACTAGAATATAACTACTATAATACTGCTCCTATGTACAGGAATGTAATCACTATAATACTGCTCCTATGTACAAGAATATAACTATTATAATACTGCTCCTATGTACAAGAATATAACTACTATAATACTGCCCCTATGTACAAGTATATAACTATTATAATACTGCCCCTACATACAAGAATCTAACTACTATAATACTGCCCCTATGTACAAGAATATAACTACTATAATACTGCTCTTATGTACAAGAATATAACTACTATAATACTGCCCCTATGTACAAGAATATAACTATTGTAATACTGCCCCTACATACAGGAATCTAACTACTATAATACTGCCCCTATATACAAGAATATAACTACTATAATACTGCCCCTTTGAACAAGAATATAACTACTATAATACTGCCCCTATGTACAAGAATATAACTACTATAATACTGCCCCTACATACAAGAATCTAACTACTATAATAATGCCCCCACATACAAGAATATAACTACTATAATACTGCTCTTATGTACAAGAATATAACTACTATAATACTGCCCCTATGTACAAGAATATAACTACTGTAATACTGCCCCTACATACAGGAATCTAACTACTATAATACTGCCCCTATATACAAGAATATAACTACTATAATACTGCCCCTATGTACAAGAATATAACTACTATAATACTGCCCCTATGTACAAGAATATAAGTACTATAATACTGCTCCTATGTACAAGAATATAACTACTATAATACTGCCCCTATGTACAAGAATATAACTACTATAATACTGCCCCTATGAACAAGAATATAACTACTATAATACTGCCCCTATGTACAAGAATATAACTACTATAATACTGCCCCTATGTACAAGAATATAAGTACTATAATACTGCTCCTATGTACAAGAATATAACTACTATAATACTGCTCCTATGTAAAAGAATATAACTACTATAATACTGCCCCTGTGTACAAGAATATAACTACTATAATACTGCCCCTATGTACAAGAATATAACTACAATAATACTACTCCCTATGTACAAAATATAACAACTATAATACTGCCTCTATGTAAAATATAACTACTATAATACTGCTCATATGTACAAGAATATAACTACTATAATACTGCTCCTATGTACAAGAATATATCTACTATAATACGGCCCCTATTTACAAGAATATAACTACTATAATACTGGTCCAATGTACAATAATATAACTGCTATAATACTGCTCCTATGTTCAGGAATATACCTACTGTAATACTGCCCCTATGTACAAGAATATAACTACTATAATATTGCCCCTATGTACAAGAATATAACTACTATAATACTGCTCCTATGTACAAGAATATAACTACTATATTACTGCTCCTATGTACAAGAATATAACTACTATAATACTGCTCCTATATACAAGAATATAACTACTATAATACTGCCCCTATATACAAGAATATAACTACTATAATACTGCTCCTATGTACAAGAATATAACTACTATAATACTGCTCCTATATACAAGAATATAACTACTATAATACTGCCCCTATGTACAAGAATATAACTACTATAATACTGCTCCTATGTACAAGAATATAACTACTATAATACTGCTCCCTATATGCAAGAATATAACTACTATAATACTGCTCCTATGTACAAGAATATAACTACTATAATACTGCTCCCTATGTACAAGAATATAACTACTATAATACTGCTCCTATGTACAAGAATTTAACTACTATAATACTGCCCCTATGTACAAGAATATAATTTCTATAATATTACTCTTATGCACAAGAATATAACTACTATAATATTGGCCCTATGTACAAGAATATAACTACTATAATACAGCTCCTATGTACAAGAATATAACTACTGTAATACTGCCCCTATGTACAAGAATATAACTACTATAATACAGCTCCTATGTACCAGAATATAACTACTATAATACTGCCCCTATGTACAAGAATATAACTACTATAATACTGCCCCTATGTACAAGAATATAACTACTATAATACTACTCTTATGTACAAGAATATAACTACTATAATACTGCCCCTTGTGTACAAGAATATAACTACTATAATACAGCTCCTATGTACAAGAATATAACTACTATAATACTGCCCCTATGTACAAGAATATAACTACTATAATACTGCCCCTATGTACAAGGATATAACTACTATAATACTGCCCCTTGTGTACAAGAATATAACTACTATAATACAGCTCCTATGTACAAGAATATAACTACTATAATACTGCCCCTATGTACAAGAATATAACTACTATAATACTGCCCCTATGTACAAGAATATAACTACTATAATACAGCTCCTATGTACCAGAATATAACTACTATAATACTGCCCCTATGTACAAGAATATAACTACTATAATACTGCCCCTATGTACAAGAATATAACTACTATAATACTACTCTTATGTACAAGAATATAACTACTATAATACTGCCCCTTGTGTACAAGAATATAACTACTATAATACAGCTCCTATGTACAAGAATATAACTACTATAATACTGCTCCTATGTACAAGAATATAACTACTATAATACTGCCCCTATGTACAAGAATATAACTACTATAATACTGCCCCTATGTACAAGAATATAACTACTATAATACTGCCCCTATGTACAAGAATATAACTACTATAATACAGCTCATATGTACAAGAATATAACTACTATAATACTGCTCCCTATACACAAGAATATAACTACTATAATACTGCTCCTATGTACAAGAATATAACTACTATAATACTGCCTCCTAGCTGTGAGGTTGTGTGTCTGTAGTTCTCCTCATGTCTGGAGCAAGCCCAGGGAGGGGCCACCCTGGGCGGGGAAGCTCCCCAGGCAAGGCCCAGGCTTCTCGGCCTACACTGGGACAAGGCTCCCAGACCTCTCTGAATGGGAATATTAATCCCAAAGCCACTGTGAGACCAGTGAATGCAGCGGCCAAAGCTGCAGCAGTTCTGTGAAGGAAGAAAAACTTGCGAGTAAAGTTTTGGGAGGAAAATCTACTCCAAGTCCAGCAAAGAAGCCAGAAGGTAAAGTGTTGGTGAGTGATGTTCCACAGCACAGTATGAAGTCCTGTAACTCCCCGGTCAGTCAGCAGCCCCTGCCTGAGGCACAGGTGAAATCACTCTCAGGTGTGCAGATCACCTCTCCTGCATCCAGGCAGAGACGGACGTCTTTGGAAAGACAAACTATACAGGAGAACTTGCAGCAACATGGCAGTGTGGCGCTGTCAGGACGCACCCGGTCACAGTCAGGTGGCAGCGATAAACCTGCTGCGGAGCCGGCATTCAGCCGAGGAGCCACAAAGCCATCTGTGGTGGAACCGCACAAGTCTGTATTCAAAGCCCCTGTACCCGTGGTGAAGGCAAAACCTGTGCAGCCGGCGCGTGCACCCGAGCTGCAGCTAGCGGATGAGATACCGGGACTGGTCAGAAAACTGGGTGAGTTACAGCAGCAAAAAAAAGCGCTGCAAATGGAGGTAGACTTCATCTATAGTCTAAAGACCACTAATCCTGCCAGTAATGATGTGTATGACCTGAGATTGAACACACTGGGGGTGCAGCTGGCAAGTGTGGTGCAGGACATTGAGTCTGTGCTGGAGGGCATGGGGCCCCTGGCGGAGACCTACAGGAACCGGGAGCGGTTCGCCTCCTATAAGCAGGACTGTGCTGTAGAGACCAGGACCCCCCAGCAGCGGACACGGCCAGTGTTACAGGCTGCCCGCTTCTGCTTCCAGGAAGGAAAAAAACTGCAGCAGCAAGCAGCTGAGTGTGAACAGGAGCTTGCACTTCAGACTCCAACAGAGGCACCACAGGTCCCAGAATGCCCCACGCAGGAGCCGGACTGTATTTGTGAGACTGTTTGTGCTGCTGAGGCAGCTGAGTGTGAACAAGATCATACACTTCAGACTCCAGCAGAGGCACCACAGGTCCCAGAATGCCCCATGCAGGAGCAGGACAATGTTTGTGAGACTGTTTGCGCTGATGAGGCCGAGGCTGAGGCTGAGGCACAGACCGGGGCTGGTGATGTTGTGCCCATGAGGTCAGGGGTTGGGGAGGCTTCACATTCTGTCATGAACGTGGCACTGTCTGATAATGATGCTGCTAATAATAATATGCATGATATGTGTGACTATCCCCCGTTACCATCTAGTCCACAAGGTGTGACAGCCCCCCCTGCTGCAGACCCTCTCCCTGCTGCAGACCCTCTCCCTGTCAGTCGGCCCAGTGTGGCCCGGCAGGTGCCCCCCAGGAATGCCTGGAGCCGCGGCGCCCCATCCTTCACTTCCAGCGCCAGGTATACCGGCCAGACATTTAAGCGCATTAATGTGGTGCGGTTTAAGTACATAGGTGCCACAGCGCAGGTATGTGGTGAGAGAGCTGCTATGCGGCCAGATGGGGTTTGTGGTAAATAAGATACTGGCGGTGTCCAATCTTCTGGACAGACAGGGCTATGAGGTCAGCTTCAAGCTGCAGTGTGACCTGGACAGGTTCTGGTCCAATTACCCCAGGTTCAGAGACGCTGAAGGCTGGAATAAGTTTATATTGGTTCCTATCTCCAGGCCGGACACTGTCACGGTAAATATCACCTTCTGGAATGAGGCCGTTCCCCCACAGGACATCGAGGTTTGGCTCCGGAGACACTGTGACCTCGCCTCTGGACTCTCCAAGGTCAGAGATGAGGATGGTATCTGGACAATGGGGTGGAAAGCTGTGGTTAAACTGCGGCAATTTAATAATATTACTGCCCATTTACCCAACTCCTTCTTCATTGGGAGGGAGAAGGGAAGATGTTATTACCCCGGGCAGCCCAGGAAATGCTTCAAATGTGGTGAGAAAGGTCATCTGGCCAACGCCTGTACTGTGGTGAAGTGCAGCCTGTGTGGGGATATCGGCCATGTCGCTGCGGATTGCCGGGATGTTAGATGTAACCTCTGCGGTAAGATGGGCCACCCTCACAGGGACTGTCCAGACGCCTGGCATAATATCTGCAGAGTCTTCCCTGATGAGGCTGTACTGGCAGGGGCAGAGGCTCAGGAGGATGAGGATGTGGTGGCAGGGGCGCATGAGGGGGAGGATTTAATTTCAGGAGAGATGGTGACCAGCCCAGATGCCCACCAGGAGTCCATTCATGTAACACCAGAGAAGCAGGGTATAGAGGGTGCAGAGGGGAACATGGAGGTCCAGCAGCCTCAGGTAGCCCCCCCTTCAGCATCACTGTCTGAATCTGATGACTGGAGTGTTAATCATAATAAAAGGAAGAAAAAGAGCACGTCCTCCCGTAAACCTGAGGCAGAATATGACGCCCGTCATAGTGCTACTAAGAAGGTTCAGAATTCTGCAGGAGTGATGGTTGTGTCCAACAAGTATGGGGTTTTATCTGAGTCTAATGATGACAATTATGAGACAGAGTTGAGGAAAGTTGATGCAGAGTGTGACAGGGACATAGAGGACCACCCTCCGTCAAAGCGGAAGCCCTTATCTGTAGACCCTCGGGTAGAGTCTGACATGGACACCGGTGGTGGACAGAACATCCCTGACTCATGATGATGGCAGTTACTGTGCTCCTTCTCTATTGTGTTGTGATGGCGGGGTTCTCATTAACACTAACATCAAGTAATGTTAACAGTATTAAGGCAAGGAGGACGAGACATGTGGTGTATGAACATCTCACACATCTGGACACCGATGTCATTTTCCTGCAGGAGACACGACTGACATCTCAGGGGCTTATGAGAGAGGCTGAGAGGGAATGGCGGTGCGGTCCTTCTTTCTGGTCACTGGCTGTGGAGCCTTATGCCGGAGTCGCTGTCCTGTTTAACACCAATGATGTGACTATGCATAGGATGACGGAGGTGGTCATGGGAAGATGTTTGGTCCTGGAAGTCACTATTCATGGGAGGCGACTCCGGCTTATTAACATCTATGGGCCACAGACAGTGACTGACAGGATCCAGCTGTTTAATAACGTTAAGCCTTACCTCTTCACTTCTCTTCCGGTGGTGATGGCAGGGGACTTTAATGCCATACTGACATCAGGTGCCAGTTCCTCGGGCAGGACAGTGACCAGGGACGGTAAGGTCCTACATAACATTATAATGCAGTCTGGACTGACTGACATTTTCGCACAGGGAGGTCGACAGCCAAAATTCACATATACATGTTCCAACAGGAGCAGTAGGATAGATTTTGCTTTTGTGAGTCCTACTGAGGCTGTTGACACCCTGAGTGAGAAGGTCGTCCCTTACTCTGATCATCTCGCCTTGTGCTTCTGTCTGGGGACCTCTAACCGTCCGGAGATCGGTAGAGGGTTGTGGAAGCTCAATTCCAGTCTCCTGGATGATGCTTATGTTCAGAGTCGTGTCTACTCCCTTATCCAGCTTCATCTAGATAGGGTTGACTTCTATGACAACATGACCGGCTGGTGGGAGGACGTCAAGGAGGATATCAGATCCCTCTTAAAGAGACTGTCAGTTAATAAAGGGAGGAATAAGTACAGCCAGTACCTAAAGCTGCGTAAAGAATTGGAGTCACTATATTCGGCGGGGATGACAAAGTGAAGATCGACCGACTGAAATCTGAGATAAGGCAGTATCAGTATAGTAGGTATACCTCCCTGGTTCTTGAACGGGATTATGGGTCTTTAGGGGCCCCTGATCCCTTTGAGAATTGCAGGGAGAGGGTAGTAAAAAAGATGGTCACGGGTCTCACTGACTTCCAGGGTGTATTGCAGGATTCACGGGAGGGTATCCTGGAGGTGGTGAGATCTTACTATGCTGACTTGTTTCAGAGGAAAGTTTTGGATAAAGATAAGATGGCTCAATTCTTGGAGGCAACTCCTGCGCCTGATACTAATGATCTGGACTTTTCTCCTTTGACAGCAGAGTTATCGGTGGAGGAAGTTAAGGAGGCTATTGATAAATTACATCTGAAGAAGGCACCAGGTCTAGATGGCATAACAGCAGAATTTTATAGGAAATTCAGAGACCTCCTGGCTCCAATCCTCGTGGATGTGTATAAAAGTTGTCTAGAAAATCACCTGATGCCTCCATCCATGAGAGTGTCTTCGTTGATTCTGCTGTCTAAAGGTAAAGAGCCAAGCGACATCAAGAACTGGAGGCCAATTGCCCTCTTGAATGTGGACAGGAAGATTCTAGCAAAGATCCTGTTTTCTAGATTAGTCTGTTTGTCCCCAGCACTGTTGGCAGGCTCTCAGTTTGGCACAGTAAAAGGGCGGAACATCTCTGGAGCAGTCATCTCGATACGGGAGATGTTTGAGAGATGTAAAGCTCTGCGTT